>NC_092229.1:3902494-3909994 GCF_036320965.1 Panulirus ornatus
ACGAATAAAAACGTTGAGCAAATAACGAATCGCTGGCAAATAACGATAAATGAAGACGTTTGCATATTAATATATTTAATTAAGATGGATCACATTCTTTATCTTTAGTAATCTGATTAAAATGAGTAAAATATACATTTATATATCAAACTGATGTATTTCTTTAAGATGTATCAGATGTGTGGAACTTCGTGGTGTAGTGGTGAGCGCTCCTCACTGTGATGTATTCAAAGTTCGAGCGCATAGGTTCGAATCCTGGGTACAGCAGTCAGTCGAATCCTGGGTACAGCAGTCAGTCCACAGTCAACTTAGTCGTTCATTCATCCATAAGGTTTGGTCAATAGAATGGGTACCTGGCGCAAGCTAGGGTACGTATATATATATATATATATATATATATATATATATATATATATATATATATATATATTTATATATAAGGTGAATGAAATGGCCTTGATTAGAGTCTTAGTAGTTGCCTGTGCCGTCTTAGCTATCATCAGAAAAATCTTTTCCATTAGTAATCTGATACAAATGGTTAAGAACCAAATATTCTCTCCTACATAACAATATACAGAATACCAATATTTCCGACGAAATTTCCAAACAAAATCCGAAATGGAGTATTGATGACTGAGGCAGACCCAGAGGACAGAGGCTGGGATGGCTTCGTTACTTGGAAGGAACAAGCGACCCGCCCAGCGGTGCTCCGGGGTTGGGTTCTGAAGATCATACAAGTGACACATTCACAGCCTCAGTGACGCCCGCTGGACAAAAAGTTGAAACTGACAGGAAGAAGAAGAAAAGTATTTTGTTGACTTTCATACCTTTTTTCAGATCTAAATTTGAAAAAAACGTAAGAGATTATGATATTACTATATGGTTCATCGTACTAAAAAACGTAATAGATTATGATATTACTATACGGTTCATTGTACTAAAAAAGTAATAGATTATGATATTACTATATGGTTCATCGTACCAAAAGACCTATGATCACTGATCTAACGTCTAAACGTCAATGACGTTGAACGAATCTTTTTTTCCTCTTTTCTGAATGATCGTAGAGCCTATGAAAGCGTTCCTCTTGATAAAGAATTATATACGTCACAGAGCCTAATGACATCCTACATCATACTGTAAAACTCTTGCAACAAAATTGAGAGTAAATGTCCTCTGCGGAAGAATTAAAGTAAAACTGTCCCGTGGAAAAAAGCTTTCGGCGTCAGGAAAGGAGATTGGGAACAGCGAAGCTGATAAGGACTGAAGAAAATGGGAGCCAATTAATCACCAAAGAACGGAGACGATGACGAGCCGCAATGTTTGCTGTCGTATGGAAGGAAGGAGAGGAGAAAGTACTGATGAATTTCTCCAACAACTTTTCTCAAAAGCCTGAGAGAATTCTTGAAGTCTAATTGGTGTGTTGTCGGAGTGGAAGAAGAAAGGAAAAGTGGAGCCAGACTCATTGTTGCACACACTTTTGGCGAATCTGTGTGTGTGTTCGTGTTTATGTGAGGAAGATATGGACATCCTGTAACCCCCATACATATAACAACAGGTGTTGCTCATTCTCTGTCACAAATTTTGACGTTCTGAGAGCAGGGGAATGTCTAAATCTCATGTGGATCATAGAATTCTCAGAGTAAACTGCGTGTGACACAAAGGTGTTAAGGTAACTGTGTGTATGGTTGGTAGGTATGGGGGCTATCGAACTATTAGTATTTACTTATACCAACCTCTAATAGCACGATTAGCAAATGGAGTAGAGAGAAAGGAGTGGAAAGCTTGTTTATCAGAGAGGGGAAGGTTAGTGAGAGGTATCAAAAAAGCCCACTCAGTAAATGACGCAGTGATCCATCTAATGGTGGGGGCATACAAGCAGCCAGCCCTCGGGTGCAGAGGCCGTTCACCATCATAACTGACCAACGCTACGACCACCACCATCCACTCAAACCACATTGTCATCATCCTTCAGCCACAACTCTATCATCAAAAAATTATCACCCCTTGTGTCCGCCAACCCCCACAACCACCAACTACCCACAGCACCACCAACCACTGCTGTCACCAACCACCAGCCCCCACCATCATCACCAATAATCATCCATCACAGTCACCATCAGTCCTCACCACCACGACCACCACGACCACCACTACCATCTTGACTCCAACCCTGTTAAACACATTGTACCCACGGTCTCCCCTGCTAACTCAATCTGAGGATTCCATCCTCCGTGGGCGAATCACTTTTCCCCCTTTTCGTCCATTTCCTGTTCTCATGTGTCCGTCTTACCACGGACGCTGCCGACGACTTCTTCTGTCTGGTTTTCCCCCGGTCGCTGTTGTCGCCAGCGGCAGCATCTGCAACTGACTGAGAAGTGGACGATATGTTGGCCTGGGAGGAGGAAGAAAGGGTTAGGTGCATGGGAGATGAGGATTGGGAAATGGGTATGTGATGGGATAAGCGAGGGAGACGGGTCGATGAGTCGGGAGTCAGACATGGTCATGGCCGCGGGGGTCAAGGGTTTGGGCCAAAGAGCACCACAGAAGGGGTTCTCAAACTTTCTTCTTGCTGGTGTTTGTCCCTAAACATGTATGGCATAAAAGGAATAATCGTACAGTGATAGGTGGCCATCTTCATCCTCTCGTCTCTCTCACGTAGCGTCCCACAGGGTACAGTCTCGGTACCCTTGTGTTTCCTCCGGGAGGATGTACCGGTGGATGGATTTACGCCGACGATTTCACCATCGGTGTCGCTGGTGACAACAGCTCTCCCGGATACACTGATCTCCAGAACGCCCAGAACAGTCCCCAGACTTGGTGTGTTACCTGCGGTTATAATCAAGTTCTCGTCATTACCATTTGCCCAACGTTGAAACAGTTATCTTCGTTATTCAACCTATCACTCTATCTATGTAAGCACTTTAGGTTTAGATATGTGGGAAGTACATCATCTTGCAAAATATGAAAAGAATTATCAAAAGAGCACACATTACAGCGATACATCTACGTATAGTTCGGGTACGGTAAAGTGGCAAGGGTAACAGTGCTGCCAGAGTGAAGATGTAGACAGGGTAACAGTGTTGCCAAGGCAAAGATGTGGCCAGGGTGAGGGTGTGGCGAGGTTGAGAGTGTGGTCAAAATTTCACTAAGGAAGGGTCAGGAACGAGGCCAAAGTATCGTAAGTGTTTGAATCCTTCGTTCTACTCAACCCGACGCTTCACACGTCATTTGCCCATCTGAGCTAGTTCGAGCTACATTTGTTCACCAAAATATCATAATTTCTAGTACCTAAAAATAACACTTTCTGTTCTAACGAAATCTTTTCTCTACAGATAAATACATATTTATTGTCTTTATAAAGCATTTGTAAGAAATCTCAAGTGTATGTGTGACTATTTTACCAGTCAGGTAGAATTTTGTCAGAACACGTCAGCGCCTCAACGAATCGGTTTGGAATAACGAAGCCCGAGTCAGTCCTGAAGCCAGCGCCACGAGGGGTGGATCGCCCGTCAGACTCCAGCAAACTTGTGGTTACTTTGTGCTACCTGAATATTTTGTTATATTGGTAAGTGAACTACAATAGTTCTTTTATAATCTTATTTCATTTAGATAAGTTTTCAGATAATTTTAGTCGACTTTTATGCGTAATTCCATCTTTGCACGGAGGGAGGATCACATTCGAACCCTGGAGACCATGTGCTTGCCTCGTGCTTTGTGAATATTCTGTGCAGTTTGTATGTGTGCATCACTTACATTGCCGTCCGAGTTCATTCAGGTAAGTTTTTGGAAAACTTTGAATCAACTTGTGCAATAAATTGGTTGTTTTACTATAAAAAGACTTTGAAGTTGGGCAATAAGTTCTCCGTATCGCCGAGTCGAACTGAGTGAACGATCCTATGGTACTTTAGGCTTGTTCCAGACATTTATGCGTAAATCAAGCCTCCCGAACGAGACATCAGTTGTATATGTATGTATACCAAAGCTAGTGTGAATATACTAGTAATGTGTGGATTTTATACCATTGTACCATATAGTTTATTCTCATGCTATTGCTTAGCTATATTCTATGATCATAGTTGCATTAAACTACCACTTGTGAGATTGTTTGCAACACATTATCTTTTATGACGGATATTTTCTCTTTTTTCAGAAAGTTACACTAGTCATGGTTAAGACGAGGCACACCACACGTATGAATACATCAACACTAGGATTTACTACGTGGAAAGCAGGTAATCTGTCTTTGTTTGAGTTGATCCTAGATTTGCAAGTAAATTGGATATTTTTCCCATAATTTGATATTGATTTAGAAAGTAGCTAAATTACCTTAATTAGGATTTTAGTTTGACTTTGAAAGTAGCTTTACTATCATACTTAGGGTTATATTGTTAGAAAGTAGCTAGGCTATCGTACCTAACAAGGATTTGATTTTGATTTAAACTGATTTCTGGGGATTATATCTCAGTTTTGCTTTGATAGGCTTTATTGATTGCTGTTGTAATTAACGCGTTTCCATCTTATCCAGTTAGTCGATGGCCCTCATGATTCCTCCCTATCCTCTACACTGTTGCTTCTCCCCAAGAACTATCTTTGAATCTGCAACAATACTGTAAAAAAAATACCTTAATCAGGAACTCGCGAGAAAGTTCTGCGGGCTGTGTTTATAGTACCATGTAAAACTTACGATGTTTTATATTGGGCAGACTGGTACGGATATTTCTTTTAGACTTGTGCAACATGGATGTAGTATAAGAACAGGACAAGAATCAAATTCCTTGTTTAATCATGTTGAAAACTATGGTCATTGTACTGACTAGAGTAATGCCATATTTTATTAACTCTAACTCTTGTAACGAGAAATATTCGATCTCGTATCATTGAATACACAAGGAGTTGTAACGTTGATATTAGTGACGGTCTATACTAGTTGGATAGCTTTATTGTTGATAAAATTTGTAAACGGGTCCCATAGATCTTGATACATATGTTGCCAGATTTAACGCCTTCAACCTACATTCGGGAAGCGATTGTTTTCCAAATGGCGTCCTAGCTACGTCACTTCCTTGTACATCAACTGACTGTTGTCTTTCTTGTGTCTCTGATGTGACCATTACACGAAAGTGCACTTGGGGACTTAATGTGTTCCATTACCTAGTGGATTAGACGGATTTTATTAGATCACGCACTCAATTGTGATCTTTATGTATATATATATATATATATATATATATATATATATATATATATATATATATATATATATGATGACTGGTTTGAGAAAAAAGTTGGGGCTCGAAATCTCAAAACTGTCATGAGACAGATAGACAGACACACAGGTCACCGGGCTTGGGAAAAAAATTACCATCATTAGGATGATAACACCGGCCGTCCTTAGTCTGGAAGTAATGGCGCAGCCTCTGGAACTGGAAGTAATGGGGGGAGGATGTGGAACTGGAAGGGATGGCGGGGCGTCTTGAACTTGGAATCAATGGGGGCTCGTGGACTGGAGGCTCCAGGAATATTTCCCTCTTTTGTTGGAAGTAGAGGAGGAAGACTTCTATCTTTTTTGTGTGTTGCATCGTTATTTTTCTAGTGGGAGAAATGTATATGTGTGTGTGTGTGTGTGTGTGTGTGTGTGTTTCGGTTTTAGCATGAATGTTTTCATACAAAGGTATGCAATAAGGATTACAAACCAGCAGCAGACCATTGGTTGTTTAAGTCTGTCTCCTGTATTATTCTTTTCCTATCATCCCAGGAGGTATATATATATATATATATATATATATATATATATATATATATATATATATATATATAATGTGTGTGTGTGTGTTTGCTGAAGAACATTAACTGCCGCAAAACAAAGAATCCTGTTTCCAGGACTTGCCTGGAAGAGGAAGGAAAGAACGTATCCATCTTCATGAGGAAACGTAAACATTCCATTTTGAAAAATCCGATTCCCTTAAAGGAAGACAAATGGCGCATTTAGGCCTTTGTTTAAATGTTGTAGGTGATGGATGGAAAGCTTGGGGGGAGGGGGGGGGGTTCAGGTTTCCATGGTTCTTGACGCGAGGGTTCCATATGGTACTTGTGGTGGATTGGACTGTTTCCGTGGTTCTTACGGTGGATTGGAAGGGTTCCATGGTTGTTACGGTGGAACGGAAGGGTTCCATCAGGTTCTTATGGTGGACGAGGAGGGTTCCACGATCATTATGGTGGACAGGGAGGGTTATAATCTTCTTAGGACGGGGAAAGGCTCCCACGTGAAACGGAAGACTCTTCTAACCCGCAGTATAGGAAAGGAGGTTTGATTAACATGGCACAACCATGCACAGTCTCCACATACATAGCAGCAACATTCATCGAACAACATGCATAGCAGTAACATACACTGAGCAGCATACAGAAGCAATGTACTCTGAACAGCATACATAGCAGCAATGTGCTCTAAGCAACATGCATAGCCCAACGAGTGTAGACCCCCCTTCCCGTACCGTACAAACAAGCAATTACAAATTGATTGTGACGAAGAGATACGCAAGGTTTTCCCGCCATACTTTCTTTCCGTATTGTGTCAGTCGCAATTACAAACTGGTGATCACCAGGACTCGGTGTGGTTTTCCACAAAACGCACCGATGTCGAGCCGATACAACGTGGCCTGACTGCAGACCATACCGATATCGACCGATAAAACATCGCTGAACGCGCCAGATTGATAAATCTCATCCGATAAATCCTTTACGGCACGAGGATTCAAGGGGATTTACCCCGTTTGGGAGATTACTTCAGGTCCATCTTAATTCAAGGGATTTCTCTGCAATGGTGTAATTTACTTAGAGGTTAATGGGTGACGGCGTCTCTACGATCGTTTGTATGCGTGTCTGTTTGTGATAGTGTGTTTGTGAATGTTTGTATCCGTGTTAGAAAATGGGTATGCACGTGAACTCACAAGTTTTGTACATTGAAAAGTGTTATATAATCTGTCATACATGAGTTTGATTGTACACACACGAGGGTCTCCGTGGTGTTGAGGTTAGCATTATTAACCATGAGTGACCGCGTGGGTTCGACTCTTGGGCGTGGTAATTGGCCCAAACCCAGATGGTCATCCTTATTTCGGGGCTGGTCTGCAATGGTTACCCAGCCTAGGTTGTAGTGTGTGTGTGTGTGTGTGTACATGCACAGGAGTAAAGACATGATGCATATATACAAAAGAGACGGCAGAGCACGAGGGTAGAACTCTCCCTCCGTAGCACACACGTAGCAGTCACACTTGCAGAAATTTAAAACAAATGGATGGATTTCTACAGAGTATTGAGATTACCTGAGTGAAAGACGAGATGGTTTTAAGGAAGGAAAGTTAATGCGTAACGAAGTGCTAAGATTTCTACGCGAGGGTGAGCTCAGTTTTCGTCAAAAGTAGAAGGCAGGGTGGATTGTATGTCTCCGGGAAAGTACTACCGTGGCTATGCACCGTTCGTAAACTCTTCCTTTAA
>NC_092229.1:4214994-4354994 GCF_036320965.1 Panulirus ornatus
AGTGATGATGGAACGGTGTGAGAAGGCAAAGATAGGAGGAGGAAGGGTAGCAAAAACCTAGAGGGAGGAGGAGATGTGATGGATGGCGCGATGCCATCATCTTTACACCGATCTCCGCGTCCATCTATCTTGTGTACAAGATAATGCCATGCAATATGATGAAATATGATACAGCAACATTGCATGATATTGTATAAAATATAATGCAATATAATTCAATGAATATATGATTTTTATATAATTTCATATATATGATTATGTATACTTCCCTCTGTGTATTCATTCGAGTTGGTGGGTGTGGCGTATACGAGCCTCCCAGTACGCATGTGCGAGAAAAGACATACGCAATACAGGCTCTCGTACGTGTACAACGACCTTGTTAACAGCCCAGCTGACCTCGCTTCGACGGATGCCAACTCCGACTTGGCAGCCCCAGGGTGCGTCCGTTCAGCGCGCGCATACACACACACACACACACACACACACACACAAGCGTAACAAACTTTAGACTTCTATGAGAGAGAGAGAGAGAGAGAGAGAGAGAGAGAGAGAGAGAGATATTGGCTAGAGTGTGAATTTGAATGGAAAAAACTTTGAGGACGTGGGAAGTTTTTAAGATACACAGGAGTGGATGTGGCAGCGAATGAAACCATGTCAGCTGAAGCAAGCCTTAGGGTGGGTGAAGATCCTGGGCATACTAAGAAGCGTGTGGAAAGAGGTTTATAACACGTTAAGGGCAATGATGGGCATACTTGATGGTACAGTATTCCCGACGGTGCTGTATGAACGCGAGGCACGGGCCCTAGATCAAGAAGTGTGGATAAGGGCAAATGTGTAGGAAATAGAAATTCTGAGGAGAGTATGTGGTGTAAGGAGGGCAGATCAAATAAACAGTAATCGGATAAGATGCATGACGTAGTAAGAGGAGTCTGTACGAGAAAACTGCAGAGGGCGAGCTGAAATGGTATGGGCATATGGAGATGAGCGAGGAGAAGTGACAAAGGGAATACATGTCGGAAATGGAGGGATCAAGGAAAACGGGGGAAAAACATGGAAAAAGTGGAAGGGTGGAGTGAGAGAAGCTTTGGATGTTCGAGAGCTGAGCAGGGAGGAAGGTGCGAGGCGTGGAAGGCATGGAGTGCATTGGAGCACCACCGTACGCAGGACTCCACGTGCTATATCAGGAGGTAGAACCAGTGTATATGAAACGGTCTGAAGAAACAACGGGAGGGACTGCGTGGCCTGGCTGTGGGGCTCTGGGATTGGTAAATTACACGTGAGAATTAGAGTAGATATGAACGAATGATACCATTTTCTTAGTCTGTTCCTAACGCTATCTCGCTAACACGGGAGGCGGCAGACACCTATGAAAAGATATATATATATATATATATATATATATATATAAGTTAGAAAACTTATCTTTCACAGGGTTCGAACCCTGACTTTGATATGTGGTTGGAAGCTTCGTGGATGACAGGAACAGATGAAAGGAGATTGAAATCACCCGAAGTGTAATCCATGAGAGTAATGAGGTGGAAAATAAGAAGATATTAAATTAGCAATAACGAACATCAGGGAACTGGAATCTAAACTAGACTAGACAGCCAAGAGAGGACTGGGGAGGATAGAACAGTGTGCTGTCGACTGCTAGTTGGAGGATAGGAGAAGGTCGACAGACATAGTGAAGAAGAGTTGGAGTGACAGGAAATGCAGAGAATATATGGTATAGGAAAACTGAATAGACTACAGAGAAAGAGGATGTTCCAAGACCGTATATAGGGGATCACAATATATATATAAACCATGTATAATCTTTAGTATCTGCACTGTCTTTGATTTGGTATGCAAAAAACAACTGCAGGCAGAAAAATTCTACTTGGTAAATAGCTTTCTAAGCTTCTCGGAGCAAAATGAATTTAGCCTCATTTACAGCAGAAGTCGGGTACAAAGAGCCAGGGATTCATCTCTTATTGTTTGGAGCGGCATATTATTGTCTACATCATGAAGAAATTACTATTGTTTACATTAAAGCTGGTTTGCTGTTAATGGCAATGATGATGTTTTCTTTAGTTAATCATATTCGTTGGTACTCTTGTTTTTCTTTGCTGTTTCAACCATTGATAACATCACCATCAGTATCTCCACCACGGAACTCAAGTTACCATTACAACCACTTCCTCTGACACGAGATTTTCCCACCACCAGTTTCCTTCGCCATAAATGTTCGCCACCACCTCCGATTTCTCCACCCCAAAGTTCACCACTATCACCGCCACCGCCTCCACCACAAAGATCACCACCACTGCCACAGCCTTCATCACAAAGATCACCACCACTATTCCCAGCACCACCAAGTCTGGCACAGTCACCACCTCAACACAAGGGAAGAGAGGTCGTCACATTCCAACATCTGAAAATTACTCTCAGACTCCCTCCCTCCCGATGTAGCAGCAGCTGCCATGAAGGATAAGCTGCTTTCTTAACAGATAAGGAAGGGAAGGAGGAGAGGAAAAGTGTTTAGAAAGTATAAAGACGGTCACTAGAGAGAGAGAGAGAGACTCGTGAGACAGATTGATGGCATAAGGCGAGGCAAGAGATCGAGGTGGTCGAGTATACCAGAGTGTGAATGGAAGATTGAGGAGACAGAATTACCTCGAAGAGAATCGCTGGCGGGTGGGAACGCCAAGCAAGAGAACCGCTGGCAGGTGGGAACGCCAAGCAATTTCACGAGGTTAGTTGAATAGACAGGAGATGGAAGGGAAGACGACGACAAGGAGGCTCCTGCTGTCTTATGTCACAAAGGCGAGACAGAATCGCTCCGTCTGGAAACAGGAGGAATCATATCTTTCGCCAGCCACCAAAAATTCTGACGCAGGAGGACCAATGGGTCTCGCGGGATGCTATCTCTGGCGGCCATGGCGACATATCAAAGAAAAACGAGAGATTTTAGGAGAGAAATATATCTGAAGGCATTGCAAGAATAATAAGGAAGACAGGGTAGGGTTATGCCTTCAAAAAGGCGCGCGAGATATTTTTATATAACTTCTGCCCTAAATCCTCGACATCTGCCTGTTCTCATGAACCTATCAAATCCCAGACATACGTGAGAAAGTACCTGTTAACTAGGCGTCACCTTGTCACCTCGCCACGCCACCTCGTCTAATGTTACGGGGGTAAACCAATTCACCTTGTCACCACACCACCCGTGCACCTGGCTGTACTCGAACTATCACATCCCACATGAAGTAGAGGGTCAAAGGAAAGCATAAAAAAAATGAACGAAGGAAGGAAGACCTCCAGAAGGAGGGGTAGGAGAGACCTGGGTCATACTGGTCGTCACGACCTTCCCTAGAGACAACGGTATTTGACCCCCCGAAGGAGGCTTCAGCTCTCCTACACACAATAATCAATGCCACAATGAGACAAGAGAGTGTCGAGGTGAACACCCTCCTTCAGCACTATAGACGTACAATTCCCAAGTCATCATTACGTCTATATCCTATATGATTACACACATACAGCCAGCAGACTACTTCCCTAGGCTGTCGTTTATCCTCAAGTCTTGCAAGGAACACGACACGTCGTCCACTGTCCACACCGTCAAGAAGTAGTAGAACTGATATGGTACAGAGTCGAGGCAGAGTTTTGAATTTCGAGTTAATTAGGACACCGAGGCTAAGTTGTGAGACCCCCTTTCCTTAGTGACAACCTAAGCTGTTGGCTGGCCTGAGAGAGCTTCAGCTGGAGAGAGAGAAAATGCTTTAAATGGAGACTTACAGAACGTTGCGTTTTGTCTTAACTGATGACATGAATATGAAGGAAAAAAAATACGTCTGTTTATGCACAACAGGAAAAAAAAATATATATATATATATATATACCTTGATTCATTAACATTCTTTCGTTATTTTTTGTCAGAATAACAAATGTGGTGTCTGAAATTCAAAATCCTTTTTTTACAAGAGACGAATTTAAAAGGATTAGTAGGACAAATATATATTGTGTGCATGTGCGTGTCCTCTTGCATGGCTGACATATACAATAGTAAAAGACGCTGTAAATCTGTTCGTGAGGAGACTTTCAGAAGATCGGTTCATAGGTAGTGCGAACAGGTGCGTGAAGCGAGAGTAAATCGGAAAATCGGTTCGTAATACGAACTAGAAAATCGGCTCGCGAGATATGTAGAGTGAGAAATCTGTTCGAGGGCCGAGTAAATGAGGAAAATCGGTTCTTGAGGAGAATAAACGAAAAAAATCGACATCCGATATGTGACTGGAGGTGTAAGAAACCGGAAAAGATGATGTTTCACGCTTAAGATGAAGTGTGCCTTGGGTTGGTTGATGGAGTGTGTGTGTGTGTTGGAGGGGGATGGTGGTTGGCTCCTTGGTTGACAGAGAGGTTCATAAAAGGGTCAGTGTTAGTATTACTGTTAAGCGATGCATCTTGATGGTGTGGAATGGGGCACTGAGGAGATGGGTTGACGGTAGGGTGGCTGATGGTGCAGAGAAGGTTGTCAGATGTGGATGTTGCAACAAGTCAAGTTGGATCTGAGAGGTGGTGAACGGTGCAGGGGTAGAGGCGGCTGGGGAGAGAGAGAGAGAGAGAGTCTCCGGGTTCCGATGTTGGTGCTCAAGATCACCGAATGTAGTGGGTCTGAAAAGGTTTATTTGTTTATGAGCGACTTGTGCTTGAAGATTTTTTTTTTCTTTTTTACCACGCGAGGTTCTGCTCGAAGTGCTCTCATGAGCGGGATTAAGGAGAGGTGTGTGCCTGAACGTGTGCGAGTTGAAAAATGTCTCCGAGTTAAGAGTGGGTAGTGAAGTGCTTGCTTAATGGGGTAGGTTAGACAAGTGTTTATCTTAAGGATAGGATAAGGAATCTTTTATGAATGGGGCAGACAAGACGAATGCTACTGAATGGGGCAGAGTAGTACATGGGAATGGAATGGGATGCACGAATCCCTTTGAAGAGAGTAGATTAGAGGATTGCTTGTCAATGGTGAGCATTAAAGAAGTGTTTATGATTGAGGTAGGATAGAGGAGTGCTTGTGAATGGGTATGGGAATGCTTAAGAATGGGGCAAGGTAAAGCGTTTGTGTACGGAACACTGTATACTAGTACTCATGAATGGGGGAAAGAAAGTACTTGTGGATGAGGCAGGGAAGAGGGATGCTTATGAATGGGTAAAGATAGTCATGCATGGAGTGGAGTGAAAATGCCCATGAATTGGTCAGGCTACAGTAGTGCTAAAGAATGGGGTAAACCAAATCAGTATTCACGAAAGTGACAAAGAAGCAGGAAAAAAAAAAAAAAAGGTTAACGGACGAGTATGGAGAGAGAGGAACCAGGATCCAATCACTTCAGATTCGAGGAGGAACTGAAGGAAAAACAAAACCCTGCGTGTGGCAACACGCTCTGAGCGTGATTGGGTCTACCTTCCTGAAGATTGTGTAGGTACGCGCGCGCGCTCTCTCACCCAACTCCCATGCAAAGGTGTGCACTTCAGCGAGAAAGATTTACTGACGAAGGTCTTGCTTTTTGGGTGGAGAGATGAGGGGGGTCTCCTCTTGCTGATGGTGGTGGTGACGAGGATGGTGGTGAAGGAGGCATAACGAATGGTAGTGATGGTGGTAGTTGTAATGATGATGTTCGTCAATGGAGTTCTGGGATGTGCTGGTGAGGATGGTAGCGACTGTGCCATCCGGTGCTGCTGCTGGCGACAGGGGGACGACGCCACCAGCTGTAGTTAGCATTCTCCTGTAGCAATGATGATGGTAATCATCCTGTCTTAGGGGCTCAAGCAACGTGCGTGGCTGTGCGTGCGAGAGAGTGGCATACATGCGTCATACAACAATATAACACGATGGCAGAGCAGTAATTCACACCAGACAACTTGATGCCATTCGTCAGGTATGTGACCTTGATATATTGTGAGTATACTCAAAGGGAGTTTGATACCCCTCACATTGAGGGGGTTCGGATCCTCGTCTTACACTGAAAGGCTCCTCAGGTAGTGTTACAGTCAACATGGACAGTGTTACGATGCAGCACTATCGAAATTATGCTGAAATTACATAAATATTACCATTCCCAGGGGGGTTTGCTAACAACAGAGTTCGTTAATGGAAAAGCAGTAACCTCACATACCCACATGTAAGTAACATTCAACCCGGGTCGGTGTTTTAAAGTGGGGAAAAAAAAAAAAAAAAAAAAAAAAAAAAAAACACGCCATCAATTTGCAGGCAAATTTACGACAAAAAAAAAGCCGCCTTAATGAAAGAGAATGCATAAATAGCACTACAGAACGGCTGGTGAAAGAAGAGACATCAAACAAATTCAGAGTCTAACTTTGCCTCAGTGTCTGACTTAACGACGGGCCGCCTCTTGCTAAGCCCTCGCGAAAATATCTTCTTGGCGTTATCACAAGACAACATCACGAGGGGTATAAAAGATAATCGTTACCTTCTTTTGCCTCAGATAATCACACCCGGAGGAGCTTTATTATCTGAAAGGAAAATTAAGTCATTATGCCACCTCAGCCTATATATATATATATATATATATATATATATATATAATGAAGTGGAGAAGAGAGCAAGACAACGGGGGATGAATTAGCTACAGTAAACTATATTCTAGACCGAGCGAGTGTTAGGATGGACAAGGAACGGAACGAGACTAATTTCTCCACTGCTTACGTGCCTGCTTGATGATGTTTTCCCCTCCTGGGTGAATACAGGACTCATCTGGCTGAGTGGCGAGTATGAATGTGTCGGGAAGAGTGGATTCCTAGGGCAGAGAGAGAGAGAGAGAGAGAGATTCTTACCCAGCCTACGACGAAATAGTGTCATAAGAGAGAGTAACATAGTTGATGCAAGAAAAATATATTGAGATATTCGAAAGACTATAGAAGACGATGCTCATGTGTAGTTAGAATAAGCCGATATGAATAACCGAGGGAAAATTAAGTATATGGCAGTAGGGGGGGAAGAAAAAAAGGCACGTGAGAGAAAAGCGAACCAGCAGAAGTGAAGCGAAGGGCGAATAGATGGAAGGATATGACGAACGAGGCACCACCTAGGGAATACTAGAAAGCTTAGACAACACGAAGGAATATCAGGAAAAAATCTAAAATTCCCGAGAGAGAGAGAGAGGAGAGAATAAGAATAATGAAAATGACGGCAAGGAAAATGAGGAACCCAGGCGGGAATGATGAGCATTGAGGAATTCATAGGTGCCGGAATCGATGCGCCGATATGAACGCCCAAATTAGAATCTCGAACGTGCGTGTGAGTGTGTGTAACAGTCATGGTAAGAAGTGTGGCGTCTGTTCCCCGCAGCAGAACAAGTGGAGGAACGTGGCTCAGCCAAGTCTACTTTAACTGCTTAAGGCCGCTGCTCAGGCTAGACAGCTGTTACCCCCACACACACACAGCTGTTGCCCTCCCCACAACTCCTGGGCAACAGCTGTGTCTCACAGCAGACGCAGATCATTGCTGCTGCTGCGACAGCGTTGAAATGGAAAAAAAAAAAAAAAAAAAACGGCGCAACCATATCAGGTTTTCTCTACCACCACTGCTGTACAGGAAGGAACTAGGGTGTAGACATGGAACCTGGAATGGCAGGGCTCTTCCTTTATGAAGAAATTTCCATATAATGTGACATAAGCTTCCCTGTTACAGCCATCCAAGCTTTCACAGATATGAATTTCAAGCTGAAAGCTTTTTTTTTTTTTTTTTTTTTTTTAGAATAACGGTAGAATCCACCTCACACAGAGGGACAGGAGTCTAATATGCAAAAATGAACGTCCTAGGCAATTCACAGAATTTCAACATATGCATCATTTTTTTCCTCTTCATCATTATGCCATGAACATAAACGCTCAGACGATGAAATGACCGACGTAAATAAAGAAAAAAAATCTCGTTTCGACTCGTGCTTCACGACAGTTAACGCTTGACCCTCCCGGTCGAAATGGGCAAAATCAGGTCAGAGGCGCAATCCGTCTGTGTATCCGTTTCAAAGATAAATGTATCCCTTAATGGGGCAATAGGCCAGCGTTCCGGCGATGTCATATGATTCAAGAGCGTGATTTACATATTGGATACAGAGTTGGAAATGCAGCGACGCGAATATTCTCCATGTCACAGTCCTTCAGGATCCTGCAGGACAAGACCTAAGTTCATCGGTGACCTTGGTCGAATACAAGGTCGAATCCGAATCTCTACCAGGTATACATTGATGTATACATTTTATTGTATGTATGTGTGTATGATCGCTTATCCAAGAACCAGTTTCAAACATTTTCAAATCTTGAAAAGAGTATTTTTTTCAGAGTCTGTCGATTGAGGCAACATTCAGAGAACCATTCCCCCTTTATCGTGGGCCACATCGAAACCTTTAATCCTCAGCTCGAGCAGACATTACGGGGAACGTGGCCTTCCTAGGAACATGCTAGGATCATCATGCCAATGTTAAGGTATCATTATTACTAAGGTTAACCTCTGAAAGGTAATTACTGCCTGCGTTAATGGTCAGGTGCCCAGCCAAGCCTCTGGTCGACTGCGTTGGTATTAAACTGATTGGGGACATAAATGTTACATTTTTGCAACTCAACGTCACGTAATCTCGCTAGTGGGTTTTTTTAATTTTTTTTTGTAATGTATCTTTTCCAAGCAGTAATTACTTTGATTCTCTGGGGAAAGGGTTATTGGTGGAGCAAATGGACAAAAATTTAAAGTAACTTTGGCGGAACGTGCGTGATCGGTTGTAGCTACTACAAAAAGCATTAGAAAAGAAATATGTCACGATTACATTAACTTAGTTTCTTACAAATGTGGATCGAGGTAGGACTATATATTTTTCATTTTCTATTTTCTGTATCCACAAAAACCAAAGCTTTTTTTGTAATGGTTGAAACCATTATGTTGTGATCACCAGGAATTTGTAAAATGCCCGACAGATGGCATTCTCGAGACATACTCTGATAACGAATTCGGATTTACCACCATGGCATTTCCCATTCCTTTAGGATATACTTCCTGTGTGCTTCAAGTTGGGTAACTGTGCAGAGGGATTCCTAGTCTAGTTCGAAATTTACGGGGTTGTAAGAGATAAAGGTGAGGGACCTGTTGGACGAGGGTGGTATGTTGGGGCACGCCAGCTCAAGCCTTTGTTATCCATGGATTGGAAGACATACGAATGGGTCGCAACATGAGATAGTGGAGGACGTCTATTGTGATACTACTTAATGCCTCTCCTCAAGTATAATTCTCAAACGAGTTGCAAAGTTTATTCGCATTTCCATGCAAGAAGATTGCCTTCCATTTCTCGGCATGGGATATACGAGGCCAGTCCGTCGGAAATGCGGTAACACTTTTGGTAATACGATACACAAAGTCTTGCGAGGGAAACGCGTATACGTGGAGACAGGTTATGGAAATGCTGTTCAAGACGAGGCCGAGCTGCGGAGTCTCCCGCTATATGAAGAGCTTCACCTAATACCACGGAAAAGCAACCTTGGTCTGTTTTCTTGACCAAGTCTGGATTTGCCAGTCAAGGAAATGGAGGCACCTGTTGGTCCAGGTCATCACATATGAAAAACAGTGTTATGATTATTAATCTCTGTCATTGCCAGGCTGTCCATGGATCTAGGACGATGGCGAAGTGGTAAATGCATCGTCTGCAGGACAGTCTTTTGGGTTAATGTTAAACTCTTGGCTGGCGAGGACGTGTGGTATCGACGCAAGGAATCCCGGAGCAGGCGAGAAGATTCATTCCCCCGGATATGCAAAGCAGGTGTTTGTTCCCGAGGTGGCAAAAGCAGCTTAGGGATACCATACGAGTAGGTATTTGCTTGGGGGTTAGTGTCTATCGACGAGGGAGTGATGAGGGTGGGAGGAGAGCTAGGGAGCAGGAGGAGTACAGGTGAGCCGAGATGTGTCGTCTCCTTCTAGAAAGGCTGAAAAGATTTCAAGCTTGTGGACGAGTACGAAGCAGTGGTGGTTACGTCCCCAGTTACATTAGTTCACAGTGATGTTGGCCTTCCTGTCGCACCAGGTCACAGTCATATTCAACTTCGTCTCACCAGATCGAACAACTTCCCATCACACCAAGTGCCCATGATGGTCACCATACTGTCACACGAGGTTACAGTGATGTTCAACATCCTGTCATACGAAGCAGCTGTAAATGCTCATCTCACCACGGCACCTCTTGATAAACGACAGTGAGGATTATGTAGCCATGGGCTTCCTTGCACTTGGCCATCATCACAGACTGACGTAGCCAAGATGAAACCCCATAGAACATAAGAGACTGACAATCCCTTGTTGCCATTAGGAGGTACACGAAACGGCTGGTGTTCTGTACAGCTGGCAATGAGCTCTGAACATGCTGGAAGAAGCTACAGTCTTGGGTCCAACAAAAAATCATTCCTCCTTCATGAGTTTCCAGGCCGACATATTTTCCATTTGCTGGAATAGGAGGGGGATATAACGGAAAACCTGGAGTGTGTCTACAGAGGTCAATAAATATAAAGTGTTACTGTTTGAAATGTCTTTGACGTCCTTGTGCATCATTGAACAAACCATACGAGTAAGGTCAGCGAAACTGGAAAAAGAAAACATCCAGACATTTCAGTTCTGGAGAGATTTCTAGCAACACCTGCTACAGTGTAGCGGACGACTGATAAAGGTATTTCATTTCCTACCTATTGTTCCGTGGAGACCTCACTGAAAAGACCGAAAGCTACCGAGTACTTAACCGAAAAAGACAGAAAACTCTTTTGATCTGGACGAGGATGAGAAATAGGGTAGTTCTTCTGGAGTTAGTCCTGGAATCGCAACCTATCTGTGATCCAGGATCATTACTCAAAGGAATTGATATACCTGAATACATTTGTCCAAGTAATTAATGAAATGTGGAAAGATATGTAGTATGATGCAAAGACACCTAGACAGGATGTAGCGGTGGACAGAAATGGCTAACGAAATTAAACCATAACAGTAACATGAATGGAAACCATGTGGAAGACCAGATTAGGATTACAATATCGGTGATGGAAGTTACAGGATTCAATGTTTACAAAGAAACATAGAACTAACATGATGCCAAACTTAGAACACAGGAAGAATCACATGCGAAGTAAAAAGGTAAAAAGTACATTTGGATCTAGATTACAATTGCGTTAGAAGTACACAAGCACGAAGATTTTCAAGGAGATATACAGAACGCATGTCCGACCCAACTTAGAGTGTGCATAAAGTAACTTGGTTTCCTAACTTGAGAAAAGAACGTGAAGCCACAGTAGAAAAGATGAAGTGGTGGCGACATAGAGGTTGGCGCCAAGACGAGGCGACATGGAAGAGGTATGAAGAGAGGAGGAAAGTCTTCGATCTGCAGACACTGGAAGAAAGGTGGACGACGAGGTCAGACATGATAACCACCATCAGTTTCTCGAGGGAGCAGAGTGATGTTAACACAAGCTGGTTATCTGAAATATGAAAACAACGAGGGGAAAAAAAATATCTTGCGAGGATGTGGCAGGAGAGATGAAGGGCAGCACGAATTGAGGAACAGAATGAAAAGGACTTTAAGAGAAACAAAGATGAACTAACTGCAGTCGATATATTGAAAAAGTCAAATGATTACACGATAGAAACCGAGGTAACTTGGGGGGCCACAAGAGGACAAAGCTTCTC
Source organism: Panulirus ornatus (assembly GCF_036320965.1). Lineage (NCBI taxonomy): Eukaryota > Metazoa > Arthropoda > Malacostraca > Decapoda > Palinuridae > Panulirus > Panulirus ornatus. The sequence continues at coordinate 4,226,699 of NC_092229.1, forward strand.
CTTCACCTGTGTGCAAATAAAAGTAACTAAGAAATAATTTACCACACAACACAAACACCTTCTCCCCCGTACACGAACAAACTCTCCACTCTCCTTACACTCACCCACTCCCCTCTTACCCTTGGTGATGGTGCTCTAACGGGTGTATCTTCCAGCTGTGTGTATGTCGACGACTCTGCCGTTAGCGTCAGCGTTGACAGCAGCCCTCCCGACTACATAACCCTCCGAAATGCCGTTAACAGCCTCCAGACCTGGACCACCGCCAACCACGTCGCCATCAACCAAACGAAGATCATAGTCATGCATATGAGCCTCGCCTCCAACCCACTCCAACCTCTGCCGTCTGACTGGGTCCTCACGCAATACCTCCAGGCTGTTCAGTACACCAGTAGCCTTTCGGCGACACTCTGGACGACAGACGATGGTGGAAGGAACAAGTCTGTGCCATTATCAAAAGCTTCAGGTATAGTCTTTAGTTCGGACGGAAGGAGTCAAAGGTGCCTTAAATTCCGTGCGAAAAATTAGAGAACATATACACACACCTTTCATCGCTTACCGAAATTTTCCATGCATTCCCCACCTGGTGTTCCTCCCCCATCCACAACATGAGCTAATAGAAAGGTCCAGAGAAGGGGCACACAAGACTACTCCCGGTTCTCCTTTTACACCGCCTATTGAAGAGGATCTAAACACATCGATTCTCCCAACTCCCTCTACCCACCTCATGGACCTCGACCGATCGTTTATGAATTAGCTTCTGCACCATCCTCGCCACCTTTACCTCATACACGAGAACCATGAATTCACCACAGTAGATCGACGCCACAGCAGCATCGAGCCCAACTACAGACAGCTTTAAGAACAGCGCGATCATAACCATGGCGAACGTCATCGATATTCAGGATATTGCCACTTTATTGTCTGTGGCAAGACTGTGTTTAAACCCACAATACAAGCAGAACCAGCCCTCTTAAAGCCTGTAGCTTTGTCACGTTGTGTAGACTCTTTACCTATATGCACCAGTAATTAGGGACGAATGACTTAGTAGAGGTCGCTTTTATCAATATAAATACCTTTTCCTCACGTCAATATTCATTTATAAAGAGTTGAAATTCACTAAAGTCGCTAGTATGCTAGAGAGTAGCGAGCCACATCGAAGTCTTACGACGGGGAACCAATGTCGGGTCAGTGTGGGACCAAGCGGATTAATATTCTGGGTCTTGAGCAACTCCTTGGCAAGGCAGACTCCTACACGGTCACCATAAACTGGGCACAAGATCCAGATTTGACATCTGGAACACTAAACTACTCTGGAACGAGGTCAGGGGAAGCGGTTACGTGAATCTTGTGCCTTCAGATCCGGCAGGGAGGGAGGGGGAGGAGAAATACAAGCCCATTGAGTGTGAAAGAAAAGGAAATGAAGAGAGGAAGGCACAGAAAAAGATTAATTAGGAGGCGCATAAGAGGGATGGTACGTACGAGAGAAACGCACTCGTGTTCAAGAGAAGCCACCCCCCCACGTAATCGCAAACACACACACACACACCTTTGGTCACAGCTCAGAGACTGACACCTGAGCGAAAAGACCAAAACTCCTCGAGAAATGTCTGAACCTCTTCATATTCTTATACATCACGAACATTCACTCACAGAAGTTAGCCACTGGAATGAAAATTCCACTCCAGATAATCATAACGTAAATGGAGGATCTACCTGCAAAGGGGATACACCGAACTGGGAGTCGTCACGGATTCAAGGAAAAGGTCAATCCATTACAAGTCTTCCAGTTTCCGGGTGAGGAAGCACTCCAGGCCCGCGACCTTGTATGGTCTATGGAACACTGGATGTATCGTGTGGCTCAAGACTCTCCCGTTATGGTGGCAATGTGTTCGTGTTGGGCGCTCGTCTTTCGTGGTGTCCATTCTGACGAGACATTCACTTCAGGCAAGGCTTATAGTATGTAGCACCAGTTATACGAGCGCGTATGTAGTGCGCATTATATACGGCTTCCATGTGGCAGTTTTATAACCTACGCTTTATATATCGATTTATGAGATGTATGTTATGCACGAACCATGCGAGTCTTGCTATAAATGGTACTCATTGTATTTTCAAGTTATTGTATTTGTTCGTCGATATAAGAGTGACCTGGTGAATGGTCACCCCTTCTTTACTGTAAAACTACGTTAAGTGTTACTTTCCGTATGGAAATCATAACGGTTTATAAGACGATGCAAAATCTTATTTCTCTCCGACTTTTATGCAACAACTACATTGGAGTAGAACAACTGTTGTGTGAAACTGGCCATCTCGGACACCTGTTGCATTTGAGTGCCTAGACATCTGTATGCGACAACTGTCAATTACACCTGTAGCTTCTTATACATAAGATCTGTTCCTGTCTATACGACGCCTGTATATGGTGGCCCCTGTATCCATCGACATTGTGTTTTACCTTATGTTAAATATGTTATTGAAACACCTGCAGAAAAGTATCTACTAAACGTATCTTTTATACAGAGATTATGAACTCTATTAATGCAAGTTCTCGGGTTTCAGGGATCAAATTTCCTCGCCTTCTACCCCAAGGGATCATTTTCCACACTCGCCAAATGTTGTGGTTCTATTGGTCATACGTTATTATCCATTTCACTTTGTCGCTTCGAGATCTACCGCTCATTTCCTCCGAACATTGGGAAAGAAAACTTACTTTGACCGAAGAAATACCGAAATCACAGCCAAACAATATCCATGTTCATTTAATACCAGAAAAGTATTCTTAGAGAAGATCTAAACGTTTATGTGTATTGCAATAGACAGATCGTTTCAGACTTTTGCAGGCTTTGCTTAATGCATCAGCTTTGTATCCAGCTTGTCAAAAGGGGCTTTCGATGAAACTGGAATACTTTACCTCATCGCGAACAAGAGCAATTTGTCCTCTGGTTCACATGAAATATACAAATGTATAACAGGATTTCGAAGAGCAACAGACCACTGGAGCAAGATGGTCGTCAAATCGACCCCCATAGGATTAGTTTCCGAATCACGTAACTCTACCTAATACCTTCTTTACTGTTTTTATTCTGCAAGTAGGGTGACCAAACCTGGATACAATATTCACTGTGGGGACGCACAGTGAACTGCAAAGAGTTAGGTCAAGATTCTGAACAAGTTCGAGTACAGTGCTTATGAAGATCTTGGAATGTTTTCGCGCTTTCGTCTACTCCCACGGCGTACGGGAGTAATGATTGTAACCCCATTTGGTGTAAGAATTTTTGTACATCCCTCACCAAGGCAATGAAGGGGGATCTGTCCTATGGCTCATGTTCCGACCGTATGTGATCTTATCTTCCACTCTTAAAATCTCATAGCAGGTACCCGGATGCGAGTACTCATCTCTCTCTCACATCACACACACACACCCCACCCACACCGGGAGACGCGGCATCACTAGTTTGTAAAGGTCATGACTTCGGTTCTGTCTCCGTCGGAGGCAAAACTCAGCTAACGTTCCTCTGATAAACAATAAAACAAAAAATACTCTGGGGAAAAAAAAAACAGTCACTTTAACCTTTCAGTGGCGCCTGTAACCTGGAAAGCCTTCAGTAATGAACATCTTTATGCGTATCACACAAGCGTCTAATGATATTTCACACGTACGTCAGAGCACTTACGTAGAGCTTACGTCATCAGTTTTAAAGGACGTCCGAGTCATGTGGCACCTGCTCTGTGTGGACTGCGGGGGACGATGGTGGACAAGAAGAGCTGGGATGAAGAAGACCAGAGGCCAGGACATGGATGGACCAGAAGCGTGCGTGCGTGTGGCTGAGGGGGCTTTGTTCATTGTCCTGTCTTTGAATCCAGCTTTTTATTTTCCAAAAAAAAAAACTTCTTGTACCATGCAGCCAAATTCCATACATTTAACTGATCGAATTCCCTCAGCTCATCAAAGTTGGTCTGACATTTCAACTTCGACTGCCAGATAAAAAAAAAAAGGAAAAAAAACTAAACACGGCTTTCATTCACCAGAAATTGTAGCCAAGCTGACATACCCTTTGCGAATCGGACCCCTTTAAGTTCAAGTCTATGTTTGGTTTGGGATGACTTTCTACGCCTCTCTCTGTCTATTTTCAGAAGATCTCGTCCTGCTACCTTTAATGGCGTCCCTCGTAATGAGGAACTGCTGGGAGGAGGTAGACACTTGGGTGAGGTACGTCTGTCACCTGCGAGACGAGTGGATGGGAGGGGGGGAGGGGGCTTCAAGGATGCCTCCTTCACCCCACTCCCTAGATTTCCTGTAGATACGGGCGCACGAGAGTCTCTTGGAACAGTGAGAGATATTGAAGTCCTTCCTCAACCGATGGGAGCGAACGCACTTCCTCCTCCTCTTCCATGGGGATCGATGATGAAGAGGAAGTCTGTAAAAGTAGCGCTGTGTAACGAATGTTGCTCCCACCCCAACAGAGCCAATGGAGGTCTATTAACATTGTACAAAAAGAACGCGACGGACCTCCTCTTCTGGTGAAGGAGAGGCGGTTAACCACGGGAACCATTGTTCGTACAGAGGAGATAAGAACAAACAAACAAACCTTCAGTTTGAAGAAAAAAAAATCCAAACAGTGTTTCGAGGTTAGGCGAGGAACGAAGAGACCAAAAGGTACCGTGTGTGTGTGCGCGCGTTTCTTAATGAAGAGGAGGAGCAAACCCTCTCTGTCAAGTACCGGAGCCTAGGGAATCACAGGTCAGCCATGGCAACCATGAGGGCACTGGATAAACAACAGCCATTCTTCTCTTCCCCCTTAGCGCCCTCACTCGGCCTCGGTTGGATCTTATTCCAGACGAAGACGAGACCCTTGGCCAAGTCTCCCTCGTCGTCGCGCGTAAGGATTGGACCTCAGCTGAGAGAAGTCTGAACTCCGGAATACTTCCACCCTGATCGCTACAGCCCAGGTAAGGGGCTAGACGTACGAACACATCAGCGATGATGAACGTGTAATGTACGATGTATAATCGACACAAACTTCATATTCATACCTTTATGCTTTTCCTTTGAATATCCTAACACGTTTATACTATCTGCCATTCTTATGTCAGATTTAAATTCGGCCGTGCATCTATTTTGTTTACCAGAATAGGTCTGTAATTGTCATGTTAACCTTTATTTTATCCTAAAGAATAAGGAAGAGATAATACAACCAGCGTACCTATGATACAATACGAGTAAGAGGAACGGGAGTCAGGGCTAGAAGTGGACTGGAGATCTGTTTCTATAAAACTTCTTCATTAAAGAAAAAAATCGAACAGAAGAAAGGAGACAGGCGAGAAATTTGCATCGAAGGCCCCAGACGTTTGGTTAATTGTGCCCTTTCGTTAATGCGAAAGAAAGGGCAGAACAAGTGTTTAAGGGCAAAAACCAGATACAGTGATAGAAAAAAAACCCAACAGTGGATACCAAGGCAAACGAAGATCATCAAAACAGAGCCTTGAGAACTCAAACGAGGGATTGCCTTTGTAGGAAGAAAACATTCAAGTAAAGGAAGTCGTAGAGAAGAACTGGAACTTCCAAAGAGACGAGTGTTAATATAGGCAGGAGAGTCTGGTAGAGGAGGATGAATATGGAGATGTCAAATGTTTCAAGAGGATAGAGAGCATGATGTGGGAAAGAAGAATTATAACATTTCTCTACGGAAACTACATTGCTCCGGGACTCTGCTTAAAGGATGCTACAAAAGTTGAAAAGTCTCCGTTGGCGAGGCTGTATCATCGGGATGACAACCACCTCGTCAAAGAACTTAGATTCGTCCACTTTCCTGCTACTGGATGTAGCGTGCCCCTGGAGCAGCAGAAGCTCTCGGTAATGGAGTCCCGGAGACAAATGGCAAAGAAATTATCTTAAAGGTCCGACTGCGAACGGTGTGTATACACAGTGATTAATCATCTCGTCATTCGTTAATCACCAGAGCAAAAATCACCATGAATGCTCAACGAGCAAGTCATCAGTCTTTCAACGAAAGAAACTAGTTGAACGAACGAGGAATCCCTTCAGACCGGCAATTCCGGTCAGCGTCGGGGGCCGTATATCAACCCACGGAACGCACAAGAACGAATAGTGAGGCTGCACAAACGATTATGAGCCTTGATTTACGAAGCCATAAAGATTAAGATAAGAAGGGAAATGGCGTATTACCTCCCGTAATGCCATGAGCGATCCAATTCTCTGGACGGGGCGCATCACCCATTGACTCTTAGTGTGTCGGGGTTTACAGAGTTCACACGAGGCGAGAGCGGCGTTCAACACTGATGACGAGGCGTTCGGAAGGGGTATTTTGAGTTCACAATTACTAACGAGGCGTTGGGACTTGGTACTCTGCGTTTACTGCTAGCGATGAGGATTCGAGACCGGGTTCACGAGACGAGGTACCGTGCGTTCACTGCTGGCGATAATGCGCCAAAGCGGGATACAAAACGTTCACTGCTACTGATGAGGTGTCGAGACGAGACACTAACGCTCACTGCAACTAATATGGCGTCCACTTTAGAGCGCTTGGCGTTCAATGATAAGGCGCCAACACAGTGCCTGGGGTTCTAAACACTGTTCTATCGATGTTGATAAAACATTTTCCTTAGTTTCAATACCACGTAAGCTACAGTGTTCATATTGATGTTCATTCATGATAAAGTGTTGAAGGACAGACAACTAAAGCGGTCGACTTTCACTTTCTTCACAGTGCGCGCGATGTCGCGAAGTTCAATTTTCAGCAAATGGTGAAGAGGTGATGGAAATTTGAACTCCCTCTTCAAGAGACCAATGTGGATTTTCATTCCTCCCTTTTGAAGGAGAAGTACGATCGCCACGCCTGCAGGACAGCTTTCCATCGTCTACCAACACAGCCTTACACCACTAGTACCATCACCTGCCAACAGCTTTCCACCAGCATCACCACCAAATGCCAACAGATTCCACTGTATGTTAATACAGCCTTATACCATCACCAACCAAACACTATCTGCCAACAGCCTTCCACCACCACAACCTTCCAGCAGCCCACCACCGGTTGCCAACAGGGAGGAACATCCCCAGTGATGCAGGACCGTCAGCGAATACGTGAGAATAGCAGAGATTACTTTGCGGGAAGAAAAATATTTCTCTCCAAAATACAGTGTGCTTTTGGACCGTGAAAACGTCTCTCTTTTGGAAGATCCAGAATAAAATAGAACAGGAAAATACCAGTCAGAAAAGCAATATATATATACATACACCCAGGTTCTCAAATATACAGACATTTTTGGAGGCTCCTAAAGCCTTGTAAAGTATAATAAAGTTAGAACTTGTGCGTTCCAACCATCTTCAGATGTTCGAACAGTCGTCCAATGTTCGTACCATCTCCAGGCGTTTGAAGCGTCTTCGGGTGTTCGTACCATCATCAAGAGTTCATACCAACAGTCTTCAGGTGTCCGTTCTTGAACAGGTGTTTGAAGAGTCTTCAGATGTTCGTACCATCATCTGGCGTTGGGTCGGTTACGAAACAGTTTCGTTTGTTCGCTCGCTCTGGCTATTCGTTCATTTTCTTTTTTATCTTTCGTTTTCTCATCTTTATCTCTGCCGTCATCTACTGTGCCCTCCCTTCGTTAGTTTCCTTCCGAAATTCTTCCCCTTTCCCATCCAAGTACAGGTATATTGCGTTCCAGTCTTTCTCCATCCCTATTTCCTTTACATCTTCATTTTAGTCTCCTTACATCTTATTGATCACCCACTTCAGACATCCCACATATTTCGTGGTCTCAAACGCATTCCCTCCACCGCTTCCCCCACACCCCGTGCACTGTCATGAATATACACCGAGGAGGAAATTCACTATGAAGGAGAAAGAGAGACCGACGCAAACCAACGTGGCGCAATGGTTGATGCCCCGCCCTGTGGGTCACAAGGGCCCCTCCTCGAGTACAGAAAAAAGGGCAGCGAGGTAACTGTCAACCCAGCTGTGCATCCACTCCCAGTTGGGTGGTCGACCAATAGGTATGCGTCATAGGCTAATATACATATATGTAAGCCATATACCAAATTCATCGACCAGCCCAAAAAGGAGGATGAACAGCTAGGTTGACTGCAGACAGACTAACGCGACCAGGACTCGAACTAGGCAAGCTCGACCCCGGGCAGCCCGTTAAATTTTTCATTGTCGGGAATGCTAACTCGAGTGTCACATCCATTCACCATAACCCGGGTACAAGACTAGCTTAGAATCCTCTTTTGCATTGTATAGTGTGACAATTCCCGTCAACCAGCTACTATTGATGTTTCTTCCTTAGGGAAACTTCCTCCGAAATTCCCAACTCGTCTACAGTTCCCAATCCTTCACAGCCATGCGGGTATGTGACATCCTATCCGAAGCTTCCCATTATTCGCATTCTCCCTCGATTCTTATTTTTCAACCTCCCTCTTTCTCCTTCACTCATTACAAAATAGTCCTTGAATTCTATACATCTTTCAGATTCAGCATACAGAATGGTATCATCTGCATACACAAGTTCTTTTACTACTATTCAGTACTCGTCTCATTCCATCTCATCTTTATCTCGTCGAAAACCCCATCAACGAAATATAGCGTTAGAAAATTACAGTAACATACGTTCTTGACGCATATATATTGACCATATATATTGCAAGTAACCCATCTACACCACAAGCTAGCACTGTATGGCAAAAAGTCTTTAGCTTCATTCAGACGTCTTTCATCATGCACAGCTTACAGAGGTAGAACTCTCCAAAACTTTTCTATTACCTTTATCGCTGGCTTTTCCTCAATCCATGAATGTTGTATACATAAAATAAAATCTACAAAAAATCTGGTCTTTTTATCCTAAATCTAACCCATCCTATAGATGGGGCATATTAAGCCCTATAAACACTTTATAATCCAACCATATCAAATTATGCTAAGACGTCTAGTGTCTCCATAATCATCGCATCTTTTTTAATGTGTACCGAGAGCAATTTACTCTGCCATGAGGCACAAGATTACTTTCCCATGACTCCATATACGCTTTCCACGCCCCGACTTCTCACAGCCTCACTTGCATCAAAGTCCCCGTCTTCCTCATTCTGTCTGTGCTTTACTGTATTCTCCGCCGCTCTCTTCCCACTGCAACAAACGGTATACCACACGTCATCATCTCCAGCATCTTCTTTCAAGTAGGCTCTCAGACTCTCACAAACTTTGCGTTTTCCCCACAAGCAGTCTAATTTGTCATTCTTCACGGAAAATACGCTTCCGCATTATTCTACCGCGTTCTAAATTGTTATTTTCTCAACTTTTTCTTTCGGAATCTATTTTTTCATTCAGGTTTACCAGCTTTTTTGTATTTACTTTTTCATTCGGGGCTTTATGTTACATCGTCCCTGCACAGTTATCACCATTGTCTGAAGGATTTGTCCCCTTCCAATACCGCTCTTCTCTGTCAACCAGCTTCCCTTACGTCTTCATTCCGCTTTGTTGTACCTGTCTTTCTACATCTCAGTGCCCCATAATTCTGTTGCAGCCTCTAATAATCCAATTCATCACATTACATTGATATGTCAACTTAGCCTTACAGTATTTCACTCATAACCGCTTTGTATTCAACTTGGAAACAAAGTTTTAAACTTTCAATCCTCAACATAATACTTTCATCCTTCTAGTTTCTTTTTCTGTCATTTTTCGTCCTAAACCATCATGAAATATAGGCTAACCTATTAATCGTGAGGTCTTCCGTTACTGTGCTCACAACGTACAGATCTTCCAATCCCCTCATATACCACATACTTACTCTTCCAGGAGAGGTAACTCATACTCTGTCTATCCCATCTTTGTGTGCCACTACCACGGTGCATCTGTGGATACCCTTCCCTTGAAAATATGAATTTGCAACAAGCATGGCTCCCGATGCGCAGATTCCATAAATTCCTTCACCACTGTCATTTGGGACTCTGTATTCACCTACCATCCTGTTCACTACATACTCTGCAGACGCAAGTCACCCTTCACATAAATTGCCCTTTCCATTTCCCTCCAAAAATTCATTCTAAACATTTCGTTAAACACAGCAGGTATTATGCGCAACCACATATAAATATCAACCCCGTACACTGGTCATGGGAACCCCCACCAAGATATGGAAGCACTCTCGTAATAAGGAAACAGTGATAACTCCATACTCGTCTTGGTAACCCACGAAGAGACTGCAGCACAAATCAAAGGAAAGAAAACTCCGATAACGCCACGCTCGTCCTGGTATCTCACCAAGAGATGGCAGCACTTGACAGGAAAACATTGCAGCCGGTACTCTTCAGATGAAACGTTTGGAATCGAACATCTTATCGAACTGCTCAACTTCATCTATACTCCTACATTACGCAACAAGAGAAAATCTTTCCCTCCAACTTTTTAAAAGTTCCGATATTACCCAAACCTGTCTGTAAACCATTCTTTTATGTGTATACCACATACTCGTGCAATTTATCTTTTGCTGCACAAAGTTCATATAGAGGCACTTACACCGCTTCCCGTCTTTCTCGTATTACACAATATACGTGCGTGTGATTTCCATTTGTTACGGAGTGTTTTACACTCGTGTTGCTCCGGTTCTTAACCATGTGCCCGATTATGTACCATTAATATACTCGTGTGTGTCAATGCGCGTGAATAGTCTTTATACTTATCTGCATACATTTATACATTATATATGTAAACACAAAACAGGAATGCGTGAGCCAGAGGGACTTGGGAATGGACATTGATGTACCCAACTTGTTGCCAGAGATCCAACTCAGAACTGTAAAGGAGATGAACCATTTTCTCTTCAATATCACAAAAGTATTCGAGTACAACGAGGAAGAAATACAGATCCGCTCGTATTGTATATCTGACCAAGAACAACAACTCTACTCAGGTTCGATTACCATGATTGAAAAAAAAAAAACCCAAACCGAATGGAGAAAATCCAAAAGACGGCAAAATAAATGGTTCCGGAAATTAAGAGTTCGGATTGCATGATTTTTTTTACCCGCTAGGAAGAGAAATTAACAAGCAAGTGGTGGCTTTGCCACAACTTTCAACCATATAAAGAAATTAGTTGGCAGATAGGCGGTGATCAGCGCTTCGATAGATGGTAAAGATAACAGAACCAATTGCTATAGAAAGAAATTAAGCGAGGAACTGTTAGTAGAAAGGATGGCAAGGGGTACTTCAAGATAAGAGTTTGAATGGAAGGAGCTCGGCAATTTAACCGAATGAGGACCGAAAGCCAAAGTTCAAGAATCATGTACGAGAATGATAAGAGTAACCGAGGGTACAGCGAACGCAATAGCATGGGCATAAGTTGATCATGATAGAATCTGGGTATGCCAATGTGCCCATTCATAGAAGCTACACATACATATATACAAAGTTTCATTTGCAACGCACTCGAGAAACAATATACAATTACCTTAGGAACTAAGCAAAATTCTCGTCTTTAGTCACGATCTCTCTCCAGAGGCTTCTGCATTCAAAGGATGCGCTACTTCTAGTCGCAGGGGTATTTGAATTCCCTTTAGAGCGATAAGGCCTTTCACAAAACTGTGCTTCCAGTCTCGCCCAATGCGATTTAATTCACAGTTTAACTTCATGTAGTGGTAGTCCGATAAATATACGAATGTAGTTTTTTCGTGTGTGGTCACCTATTTGTACTGCATGGGGAGAGAAAAATGGAACATGCACGCGTACATGTACACCTAACTTTGGCAGACGTTGAGTGGGTATGACTATATACACACACGAGTAAAGACTTTACATATATATACCATGTTCAGATACAGGGTCAGCACGGGTGTAAAACACTCCCCATAAAACACAAATAGGAGTCATACACACAAATCCAAAGTAAATACACACAAACATGGAAACGGAAGAAAACATACGATACATTCAAAACAAACCGAAACAAAAAAGAACGGAAGCACACACAAGCATTAATCACATTGTACTAACATGTAATTACGTAAATATATTTTCACAAAGAAAACTCTGGTTTACACTCGGAACACGCTCAGGTACACACACCAGTATACACAGACCTACGTACAAAATTATACACAGAACAACAAGACTCACAGTAACTCGAGGTGGTATACTTATTTCCCATTTTCTTTATCGTGTTATAATATAATCATAGTCGATATATATCAAACGTGTTCCACCTATATCATCATGTCCACGTACTTCACACACGTTTTCTTTCCAGGTTTTGTTAGATTCATTCGAAACATCGAACCAGGGGTCGACCAACTCTTATTCAATATTCTTGTTTTTATATATTCTATTATTCTTTTAAGCTCTATCACCCTGGCGAGGTATTTGAACATCCCTTCGCACTGTTCCTAGTCGGGAATTAGATTTTTTTTTTCCTTCATTTCCTTTGAGCACTCAACGTCACCACACGGGGATCCGAGGCTGCTGAACTCTGCTTAGTCTTCCTGACGGCGAGAGTCGTGCGTGTGGCACCGTTCTGTGGCACCTTCGCCTGGCACCTGGTGGCGCCCCGTCGCTCGCTCCGTCGTCGCCAGAGAGAGAGAGAGCGCGCCCCTCGCTAGCGAACGGAAGTTTCGCCCGCTGGTGATCAACTAGTTCTTAGGGCGGTTCGAGGAGAAGCAGACGCGGCGCAAGGAGAAGGAGGGGAAAAAAAAAAGAAAAAAGGCCTTGCTCGGAGAAGCAGTTATCACCTACCGTAGCTGCCGCCGCCCTCTGCTCCTACCTGTAGCGCCCCGGGCAGGAGAGAGAGAGAGAGAGAGAGAGAGAGAGAGAATGAAAAAAAAACTTGGCACTCGTACAGTAAAGGCTGCGCCCCTTCCCAAAATTCATCGTCTCTTCTAACGTCCTTTTCGACGGGTTGGCGTCCGTGGAGGCTTACCTGTGGTGTGGACAACTGGGCGAGCAGAGAAACTTAGAGGGCGTGACAGAGCAGCGGCGGAGTCGTCACCGAGCGGAGACAAGCGAGACACTGGCACTGTGGCACCTCCGACAACCCCCGCGCCACACGTCCGTCCTCCACGCTACCTCAACCCATATTGATCCCTGGGACCTGAACATCACCCTCCCAGGCAGAGCAGACTCCACCGCCACCACCGCTCGCCACAAGTACGACGGCTCCTCTCCCTTCCTCTCTCCCTCCCTCTCTCTCCATCTTTAATCCCTCCTCAGTTTCTACCACCTCTTCCTCCTCCTTCCTCCTCCTCAGTCTCGACTTCAGTCTATATAAATAATCGCATCAGCAGACGTGTGGAGCAGTAAGCTTGTCGTCGTGTAAGGAACCCATGCGTCCATTTTCTGTTTATAACAAGATTAACACTATTTTGTCCGTCTGATTGGGAACTATTAATCAATTCGATCTTTATAATAGTCTCCAATTAGTCAAAGTTATTTACCTCTTTTAGGAACACCAGTTCAGTCGATTGACTTCAAAAAGGTCAGTTATAACTTGAGCGATGGACAAAGTTATGGCGCGTATGTTTTTTTTTCGAAGCCGACCCGGTATTCAAACACGAAGTACGATTTTATGGGGGTTGAAATATGATCAGTGAGGAGACGTGGCCTCTATTGTGCTTATACATAACCATGTGTCTTATGGATCTCTTAACAGTTTCATTACAACTATTAAACACGAAACTGCATACTAAGTACAATATAATACTGCCATTATTTAAGGTGTGCGAAGTATTAAACTCGTTTTCTTCTACAAATAGGACGTCAGAGAGAGCGGACGCAGGGTAGGCTTTAGAATATAAGGATGACTATGTACACCTTTTATCTTCCTCTCTTCCAATGCCTTATCTTAGTTGTACGCATGTTTAATAGCTTTTTTTTGTATAGTTATGTAGAATGGCTTCAGTTGTATTACACACGGGGAAACCAATCTAAGGAGGTGCGCTCATGTACTGACCTATAGTAAGGTCATTACTTCAAACTCTGTCCCTCTTAGTTTGGATTTGCTCTATAGAGTATAACGAATTCGTCTCAAGATGCTGACGGATGAATAAACATTCCCTGTATCATGTTTTAAACACGAACAATCATACGAAAGAATCACCTGCTTTTGATCTGTCCTTGACCCAGTGAAGGGGTCTACTTTGAGAGACTTTGTTCATTAATAGTTGGGAAATGAAGTGTAAAGTGAACCTCAACGATAGATAAGTGCAGATGTCCGAGTATGTGATCATAGCTATAAAGATTATCATCTGAAGCAAAGTGCTTGTACTACTACGACTGGTGGCAATGTTTATGATACTGATAGCAATTATGAAATGATACATTGGAAAAAACGTGAAGATTAACACAGCCTACTAAATGGTGGTGACAATTGTTAGGACTGGGCTGTTCCTGCCGGTGACAACTGTCAAGAATGTTGAGGAATTAGTGCATTGAAAGCTTCTCTATAGGTGGTGCAAGAGACCAAGGATAACCTTTTATGCCATTTCCTGCACCTATTCTAATAGGTCCTGTTGTGCGAAACTTAAGACGACCAGGTGGGGGTTTACTTAGGAGAATATGACGACACGTACATACAGATGCACATGGAATCGAGGGAAGGTAGTCAAAGTGTCTGGGAATGTAGAAACGACGGCCGGGGGATTCGATGATACAAACGCGTTTCCTTAAAGTTTAGTTCATCGTCCAAATTGAAACTAAGACCTTTTGGTGGCGTGAACAAACACGGGGCCTAGCGAGACTGCTGTGAATGGGACATGGTTGGAAGAGGAGACCTGCTCGACTGTTACTTTACTACTGCCGAAGAGTTGGCGGTGGTCCAGATCTGGAAGCTGCTTAGGGTGTACAGAGGCGAAGGGGGGGATGATGTAACGGAGTAGAGAGCAGTTACCTACCACAGATACGGGAAAGGTGTTTACATGGTTCACACATTTGACCCTTACTTGCTGGATGACCCCTCACCTCCCCCGATCTTTACCCCATGCATAGCCTTCCCCTAACCCCAACATGTACTTGGATAAGGAGGCAAAGTAGTCTCGTTTGTGTGCTTTGTGGGGCGCCACGGGTGAGGGACTGGAAGTTGGAGGTGACCTCTGGAAGCCGTATAGCCTGACAATGTTGGATTTTTTCAGAGATAGCGCAAGTTTGAAAGCTTCGATCACATCCACGAAAGCGAGACCCAGAGGTCATGTATATCCCTATGTTGTCGCAGACGAAACTTACTAATATTTGTCCTTGTGTACTACTTTGCTTACTATTCATAGGGAAAATTTCCATGTATGTTGGATGAAATGGGACATTTCTCGCGAGAGTAACAATTTAGCGATGGGGTCTCTTCTCAGAGAGCAATTTTCTGAGAAAATAGCAGCATCTACATACTTGTTACGTGAAATCCTCTGGAATCATATTTTACAAAAACAAACACTTATCTTTCCCGTTTCATTCATGCATTTAAGACTAGAATTTTCACACTAGTATGGTTCATATGCCTTTATTTGTTTTAACTCAATTTTGTGTTCACCTATTCACTGCATCTTCACTATGGTAGGCTCATTGTACTTCACTACACTCTTCACGTACCTTTATTTCCACGGCATTAGGTTCATATCCAACCCTCAGTTTCCATGGGCACACACACACACACACACACACACACACACACACACACACACACACACACACAGGCAAATAAACGGTGCGAGAGATTTAGGGTTGAAGCAACCAAGACATGAAATTTGAAATGAAATTAAAAGAGGCAACCTTGTGTAGCGTTACAGACCAGGATTAAACGCATAGGTACGAATTTTAGTTGTGGTAGTCTGTTCACGGTCACTCCAGGTGTTCGTCCATCCCTAAGGGTTGGGCGATAAGAGTAGTATGTGGCTCAGATTAGGATATAGGTTGGAAAGGATCAATTCTGCTCGTAATCAAGTATATTCCTAAGAGTCCACAGGGAAAATGAACGATTATCTCCAAGTGCACGCAACAAGTGCACTTGGGAACTTATCGAGTTTCATTTTCCCCGTGGACTCTTAGGAATAATATATATATATATATATATATTATATAAATGTATATCACATGGCCTTAATTAGGGCTTCAGTTGCCTGTACAATCCCATCTAAAATGAAGTTGCTACAGCCAGCTAGACACTGAGAGGAAGGAATGGCCAATAACAAAGTCAAACAGAAGCGCAAGATGTTAGTCCATCAACGAGTATTGCAACAGAAAGGCCGGAAAGAACGCTATGCATTGCAAAACAGCGAGAAGAAAAATGGTAAAGGGAGGAAATTTAGTGATCGGAGACTTGCCACAATCTATCAAATGTTTCATAAATGTCAAGGTCCACGACAAAGGATTCCACAATTCCCCTGGGAAGGAAAGACTAGAGGAGAGTCGGAGACGATCATATTGGTGATCGGAGAAAAAGGGGAATGAGATTCCAAGTATTAAAGAATTTGGGAATTAAAGTTGCTAAAACATGAGATCACTGGAGACAAAAATCAAAAGGATTGCAACAGTGTTCTATCGTAAGGAGGAGCTGCACCAAAATATACTTTTAAAGGAAAAGGAAAGTATAGGAGTCTAGACAGACGAAATAGACGATCAAGGACAGGAGCCACCTCTGATGAAAATTATGGAGGCGGTATTTAAAGGGATTGGGATATGCAATTTCCAATGGCTGGGCTACCAAAGGGAAAGGAAATGAGGATTTTGATAGACGAAATAGGAGAGCAAACTTTAATGCATATGCTCCTTTGGAACATATGATAGGCCATTCTATCCATACTCCTTGTCCACCTATAGCTGGAAGGGACTTTGGAAGACCTTGCTTCCAGAGAGTATAGGAAAGGCACATGATCAGTTAGAGGATGTGGAGAGGGCGTGATAGAAGTAGAATCATTCAAACATACAAAAAAAAAAAAAGTAAAAAAGAAAGGCTTTACCATCTAGACTGACATTCATTTGGTCGTAGAGGAAAGGGAAAAACGCTAAATAGAGTTGTTTTAGACGTTTGTGGTCAAAATATTCGGGAAATATATAAAGGTTTATGTGCATTATTTATGGTAGCTAGAGAGTGAATGCGATCAAATAATCAACTCATTTTGGTCTTATTGGACTTTCATTCTAAGCAGGGAAACTGCAAATATATATATATATATATATATCGGACTAGTCATAGTGATACGAATTTTCAGCCATTTCTTACGAGGAATACTTTGCATAATCTATCCAATATCATGCTAATGCTTTCAGTGCTCACAGATTTATGTGTCCTATACTCATGGCCCCACACATGCGAACCATCAGGAGGCGGCGTTAGCTTCACGGTTGCTTTCTCCAACTCCTAACCCAACTAAAGAACGAAGGAACTAGCAACCAATTTTCTTGCAAGCAATTCATGTATCGAGTTTAACCATTATAAAACCTAAAGCAACTTTTGGTATTGTTGCAAGCAATTCAAATTTGGGGTTCCTACGTTTTAAACAAGACTGGAATAACACAAGAACTCCTTGATGTAGTTACAGGCGGTTTATGAAAGCACTAGTCTTGCGAGAGTGGGGAAAGACCTGCACAAGACTGTTTCTTTAATTCCTCATCTTAACGCTAAGGACGTAGTCGCCGACGAGCTGTAGAGGGAGGATGAATAACTTAGCTGCCCTTTCCGGGATGTCGAGGGTAACTACTGCATCTTGGGACATTTGTATAGAATAGATATTAAATACGATTGACAACCAACTTGCAATAAAGCGACAATGTGAAACGACTATGCATTATCCGCGAATGTTAGATATACATTTGGTTTAGAAGTAAAAGATGGAGAAAACATGAACTTTAAATATTACTGTAAACATTTTATCCTTTGTGTTCAGATGTATAGAAAACATTCTGAACACAAGAGCTTTAAATATTTACCAAGTATTTTCTACGCCTAACGTTTGAATGTAGAACAAGAATCCGAAAGCTGAACCCGAAACCTTACTGTAAGCCTTTTAAGCTTACGAGTTCATATGTAAACACGATTCAGAATACAAGACTTTAAATAATTCTGGAAGTAATTCATAAACAAGGCGGGATACAAGAAAAACATACGATTATAGTACTTCAACACCTTTTCTTCACTGACGATTTGTATTGAAGGTGCAGTCTAAGTCGTGCCGTTTTATACAATTCATTTATGAAAGATGTTTTTCTCTGCGTTCTATCGAAGGACGACCATCTACATAGAGAAAAAGACAATTCAAGATAATGTGTATTTCTTCAGTTCTACGATAGACCGATAGACCTCTGATTACGATTCCTCAAGTAGCGCCCGTATAAAACTTCCATCTACTTTACATACAACTTACATACTTGGAATATGTAAAGAACGTTAAAGACTACTTCATGACAGACGATAATCCATATCATGCAAGGAGACTATTTGATATCCAATCGAAAAAGTAGTTTCCTGCTGTGTAATGCATACGACTCTACAAATTCTCTAAATTTTGTCAACGCACCTTCCTATATACTCACACACTCCACACTGTCTTACTCCAGCATCTTTACTAACATGATTCCCGTTTAAGGACATTAATCTTACCCTTTTCTCAACCCTTGCTAATGTACCTCTGTTACATTCACCACTTCCTTCATCTGGTCTTTCCTCAACGCCCAGACGACATGGATAGATCCCTCTCCCAGCCGGGTAGTCTTCATCAGCGCTGGTGTACTTCCCACGAGTTTCCTTAATCTTCCCCCTCTCCTCACTCGTCAAACTTTCCAACACCTTCCCTCCTTAACTTTGCTCTCAACCGCCGACACTCACGTTTTGATCAAGAGGTCCTTGTGCCACAACCGCACACTTCAGAGACCTTTAACCTTAGTTAACACATTATTCATTTCCTTTATTCTGCTTACGTTTCCAAAACTTTGCCCTCAGTTCAGTACCAAAGAGACGTCTATCTACTTTAGAAAATAGTTTACCATTTCCCTGAGAAAACATTGTACATCTGATTTCGTTTTCTTATGAAAATGTCGTTGGGATCATAAATACATGAATTCCTGCAATTTCAGATATAGAACCAAGGTATTTGTTAAATTAGTTATCATTGACCCCACGCAGACGATACGAATAATTGATAAATGGAAGGATTTACTATGCTCTTTATTGGCCCTCTTCCGCCAATCTGCTTCATAATCCAAATCCGGTTTATGCCAGGCATTATACCAATAAATAATTTACCGTTTGAAAATAATGGTTTCATCTAGGCTTACATTTCGTACGTGTGGAGCCAAATAATTACAATACATGAACCAAAGTTATCATACACGAGACTTTGGCTTACAAGACAACTTTTTTGCGCATATGATACACTTGTAAAAGACATGTCTTGCATCAAGACGAATATGAAACTAAAATCTGGTCATTCATTTAAGTTATGAAATCTATGTAAACCTGTATATGAACAGAACTGAAAATATGAATGCGAAATATGGCGCGTATATATATATATATATATATATATATTAATCGATTGCAGTTTCTACATGGCATTACCAGTCCCTGCCTAGTTAGGTTACACCGCTAGTGAAAAAAACCACGTCGGCTAGGCCGTAGTACCGTCAAATGAAGCAATACAGTCTCGTCGAAGACACTTCCAGCTTCGGGAGCGTGTCGAACCTGCTCACACCACGTAGCGTCGCGCAGCCTTGGAGCTGCGGTTGCCCCCTCCCCTGGAAAAGGGTGGGATGGTTGATATCGGGACCTTTTTCTGAAAGGGGTCCAGGGATGATCAGATTGATACACAAGTAAAAACAATCGGTTTAGTGCGAAAGGAATTCGGAACTGAACAAGCGTCTTTGGAACAATTCGAATCGCTTCATATTCCTGGAAAGTAACATCAACAAAGTCACACTGATGTTTAGGGATGACTGTCCGGTTTTCTTTCACCAAGAAATGGCCGAGCGTCTCAGACATTTTTACCTACACCAGCATCAAAGAAAAAAAAAATTGGGGAGATTTACGAACCAATAGTTTTGGGATATAATCAGCCCAGCGTAATACATCATAACGACTCGTGGGGGCTTCGATGTGTGTACGTGTGTGCGCGCGTTTGTAAGCTGATCCTACGTGCTTATA
Organism: Panulirus ornatus; assembly: GCF_036320965.1. Classification (NCBI taxonomy): domain Eukaryota; kingdom Metazoa; phylum Arthropoda; class Malacostraca; order Decapoda; family Palinuridae; genus Panulirus; species Panulirus ornatus. The sequence continues at coordinate 4,246,826 of NC_092229.1, forward strand.
CAAGTCTTCACGGCTTCAGCTTACCCGAGATCCCTCCCTTCCAGGGCTTCTGGAGGGCACATTAGGTCAACCGTTTTACATGTTTACGTAGACGTGGCAATGTCCAGGGTGAAATTGCCAGTCTTGCCTTAGATCGCAGAGGTTATGCAGATCAGTAATACAACATCGTCAGTACGTTCGTCCAGGATCAATACCGTACACTTATAGTGATCTGTGGTAGAGCGTTACAATCGTCCATTTCCTCTTAGTTTAAATCCAGAGTTCCTTTCCCTGGGAGGTTCTCAGGTTTGAGTTATACGCGGGACTAGGGCAAGATGGGTTCCTATGGGGGATGAGAAGGTCTTCGACGACGCTTGTTACCTTTAAGTCCACCAACGATGGTAAAGCTTCGTCCAAATGGCTTACTGCTCGCGTGTAAGAGACGAATTGCGGTGATGCTGGTATGTATATAACGAGACCCCGGTTGCATAATTCGCGCTTGAAAAAGAGTCACCTTCAGAGAGTTTTGTTACGGGAAGTACAATTTATTCAAATGTACTTGTCGCTAAAGAAATCCACATTTCGCTGGCACTGTAAGTAGCTTAGCAATGGGAAGCAAGAAAGTCTAGAAAGACGTATTAGGTAAACTCCAGGAGTCTCTTTAGGAAGGGGATCTAGGACATTCATTATTTCTATCCCAAGATGGGTTTTAACACTGTGGGAATCATAAGAGCAGTCATTCATTCCGCCTTGGAAGATCAAATCCCTGCGTAGTGTCACTAATCCTCCAACTTTGTTATACGTTAAGTTAGTGGATATCCTCTCCATCTGTCTCTAGGTTTGTCAGCTGGTCTTCCAACAGATAACCGAAGAAATGTTATTCTAGGTGGGTTTGTTCTCTTCATCTAGTTTCTCCAAATATCTCAAGAATTTCATCTATGCTTGCTCTGTTCTTGCCCTTAGTAGCACTGTATTGAATATTCTATTCCTTTATTTTGTATTCCATCAAGATTTATCGTACGTAGGAAGATCTCAGTTCATATCTGCAGCTATCATTACTTATATCAGTGGTGATCAACGTCCATGACCGAGCCTCGTGTGTTAGTGCTGGCAAGATTATGGTGTTGAATTAGTTTCTTTTGAACGTCTCCAGTAGAAGGGATAACTTGTGTAATTACACTGCATTTCTACATTTTCATTTATTTCTATCTGAATGACTCACATGACTGACAATTTAACTCAAACGTTTCGTGCGCACTACCACCCTCTCATACCACTTTACCATAAATCTTGATTATACTCAAAGTTAACCAACAAGACTTTTGTTCGTTGCCTTCATACAATGATTCACTGTGAAGCCATTCCTTAGGCACATCATCCCGGGCCATACATACAATAAAGATCCCAAAAAAACTAATAGGCAACATAACCCCTTCATCTTGCACTATACACCACCTTGTTCTCACCGAAACAATTTCTACGACTTGTTTCGTAATCACATCTACTGTCATATCTAACACAATCAACAGTCCTTCACAAGTCACTCTACCCGTTACCACTTTCACCTCTGGCTATTTCATCAATGCCCATATTTGCTCTTGTTCAACATTTTTCACCCCCTTGCAAAACATTTTCCCAGATTTGCAGATTTTCGCTCGTTTCAACTCGTCTACCCTGTTTTTCAGCCCCTGCATCTTTATGAACTCCTGTAGAGTCCTATTGTAAATATTTCGATTATTCGTACCCTTTCCTGGCATTAATGATCATACACCTCAGTTTTCCTCTCAACCAACTTTTATAGATTCCTTATTTCGCCAATTATTACTCTTTTCACACTCCTGCATACCACACACTACTCTCAGGCGTGTTAGCATTCTCCATAAGCACATCATTCCTCGTTAAATCCTCCAGCAACATGTATTTTCACCTGCCATTCTTCACCTAATATCTTCTGGTACAATTTTACAAATCTCCCTCCAAAGTCACTCATTTTCAACACTCTTCCCATCCTTATAACATTCTTTCCCTAAAGCCTCTACAAGAAGTGATCAGCCATTTAACCATGACCCGCCTTAGCATAAATACATCTAAAAGTTTTAGAACACCCATCAATTTATGATTTGTTAATGATCACTCCAGTCACACCACCAGACTCACCCACACAAACTTAGTATGCCCTTCTTTCTAAATGTACATCCAGTCACCTTCCATTTTCTCAGCCAAGACCTCCACAACCTGTTCAATTCTAGTCAATGGGTGACCCGAGCCTCAGCTATGCTCTCAAGTGCTACATCAAAGATTTTAATTCAAATAGGTTATTACTCGATTCTTATCGAACTGACGGGGTATTCCCAGAAAAATTCTTCACTTCCACAACCAGGTGTACAAGCAGTAAGAATCACCCAAGTCATGTAATTCACCGTTTTTATCTTCCAAAAAGGAACACTGAAGGGGGCCAAGCGAGGATTTTCCCCTCACAGGCTCAGTCCTTTGTTCTTAACGCTACATCGCCGATGCGGGAAATGGCGAATGTGAAAAAAAAAAAAATACATTTATGGGATACGTCCTGCTAGAGGGGGCGCCTAGTGAAGAGTCACTTTTACGAAGTTCCTCATTAAGAACGCAGTCTTGTCAAATGCCTTTTTTTTTTTCCCCAAAGGAGCCTACAGTTCCCGGATACTGGAATCTGCGCAACCTCGAGATGCAGATGCCTTTAGAAAAAAAAACCAGTAGCATCAGGAGTCTTCCACAGGAACTGTCTCAGGATAGTTATAAATAGACATACACCCCTATGTAACGTGTGTGTGTGTACATGTATTTTCAAGGCATGAAGCCTGGCAAGTCAGGTTTCAACGGGCACGTTACTCCGGCTTCCCAGTCATCGCCAAGTTCACTCACTGTCTGGTCTGATCTTTAAACATCACCAGCGAACATTCCTTCTGACGATCGCATGCTGTCCCCAAACTACTACCACTGGCATAAAGAAATTAAAGTCGATTGCTAACATTTCAGCGATTAAATGTAGAGCTTTAACTCGAGCGTAGGTACGATCATGGTTACACGAATGAATGAATGACCCAAGTGCGAGAGACGAAGTTATTGTAAATAATATATATATATATATATATATATATATATTATATATATATGTAGAAGCGACAAAGCGGGAGTAGACAGATTAATGAACAGACATTGTCACATACAGCAAAAAAGATACTCACATACTTTCATAGTCTCAAATACATACAACAATTGTATCTATAACCATCATACCGTTTCAGAATCTTTAGTTCACCAGAAATTCAGTTCTGCATCAGTAAACACATCAAAACAGCTTGTCTACTTAACAGTACCTTGAGGAAGCGACGGTTCACTAGCAACGGCAGCCAGAGTGCCCTGTCGTGTAGTGCTCTTCTGTTTCGTCTTTGGCGATCGCGATTTCAGTCTACGATTCCTCTTGTGGCGAGGCGTCTGTACAGAGTTCCTCTGTGTGGAGGTACTGGCTCTACTCCTGGCACCTGAGTTCGATCCCGATTGGCGGTAGTCGTCATTGGCACGTGAAGAGTTCTCGTGTCGTTTCTCAAGCCGCCTCTTCTCATGCTTTCGGAAGAACGACTTGGCCTCTGAGTCGTCCTTCTTTCTCCTGAATATGCTCGTTCTCGAGTCGTGCGTACTTGGGATGTTATTGCTTTCGTCCGAGTGTCTCATTTGTGCATATCTGGCTGGGTGTTTATCTTCCTTCTTCCTGTACCTGTGTCTACCACTCGCCTGAGGTAACCTTGGCTCAGATTTGGACTTGTGGATGCACGTGGGTCTGTCGGATGCCTGGGCGTAGCAGCTCTTATTCTGGCCGTCATTCAGCCAGTCCCCGTAACTCATCAGGGAGAACCGTTGTCCCGCGCCCTTCGCATTCAGACACCCACAGATCTCGGGATTCTGGTAGAGCTTCGCTGTAGACCCCGACGGGTGACCTAAGAGGGACTGCGGTCTCTCTGGTTTCCTAGATTCGTCAGGCAGTTCCTCCTGAACGCAAGGTAAACTGGGTATCTTTTTCCAGCGACTTTGCATTCTCGCGTCCCTCGCTTGGTGAACTTCGGTGACAGTTTCTTCCTCCGGTATAACGGAATCGCTATCCCCGAAGGCTTCATTATGTATACACGCCATTAACCTACTGGGACTTGGCGAGCGGAAAGGCCCCTCGGGGGAACTTTGGGTGTTCAGGAACTCGCTCGCACAAGGAATGTCCAGGTACCTTCGTATGCTAGCCCGAGACCCGATGGAGGTAGTTTCGCCATCGTCGGTCGACTGGGATGCTCTGTCGGCCCTATACAGATGTCGAAACTGTTGGTGGAGCAAGGCCTTCTCGCGGACCCTCTCCTCTTCTCGCTCCCTCTCCTGTCGGATTTCCTCCTGTCGTTCGTGTAGCCGCTGTAGCGCAGCCCTCCTCTTGTTCTGTCGGTGGATCCTGTACCGGAGTTCATCGAGTTCCATCTCCTTGATAATGGATGGCTGGAGGCACTTGCAAGGACATCGGAGGCATCTGATGATCTCCATATCCGTGTTTCAAGATCTCGAGCTACACTAATTCACCCACTGCGTATATCCTAAATGGCTATCGGTCACTGAGCACTATCCAGGTATTCACACTTTTTTAGATTCATTTTGCACACGCCTCCGCCGCCCATACCTTGCCCCCGTGGCAGTGTCATCTCTCATGGCAATAACAAACACCCCCACACTCTTCCTCCCACCGCGGCACTCTACACTATCCTCACTGGAGGCCGGCTAGACGCTCGTATAATCTTGTTAGGTTTCCACGAAGTCCCTGTTGTCAGTTAGGCATTTCGGATATGTACACCGTATTTGGCGGCGACGAGGATAAAAGAAACGAGTTACCGGCCTGCGCTTACAAGGAATTAGGACAGTTGAAATGTCATCTTTGGCGAGGCTTCATCACAGAGTTTATTCTCAGAGTTCCTCACTTAAAAAGAGTCCACATTTCCCTGCAACTGGAAGCAACGCAGCCTTTAGAGGTCCCGGGTAGCACGAAAACGAATTCATGGGTTATGGATGGAATGATTAATAAAACGAGTGAAGAGAGGTTGTCGTTGGTTCTTTAAAGAGAAATCGACAGTAGGTAGTCTTGTGGGCCATGTCTTACGTCTCGTATACGCTGAATGGGTGATAAGCAAACGAAGATTAATGTTTACGACAAAATAAGTCGTAGTTTTAGTAATATGAAAGATCATCCAAGATGGATTCATTCGATATAATTGACACTTCATTAAACTTCTCATTGTGAACCATTTTGTGTGCTTACCGTTGTACATGCTATTGCGAAGAAATTATCGAACAAGTAATTCGCTTTATAAACTGCAAACGTACAAAAGTTTTCTTACAAGATATTTCTAATGATTAGGCGAAGCATATCTGCTGCCAGAAATATGCGATTTAGGAAAACCATTACACAAGTGCTAAAATTCTAAGTACTGAAGAGTTAGACAATCACGAACCCTTACCAATTTCTTATGAAAGATTACACGAAATATGACAATCTGCAGTTCATTAAAAGGATGCTTTAAATGATTTATAAACATATATACACACATATATATATAAATATATATACACGCTCACTGTAAGGAAAACCTAAATGCTACCATTTCTCAGAACTGAAGCCCCGAGAAATGCACAGGCCGGGTATTCGCCAGAAAATATCAAGGATGGGAATACATTTGAAGTGTTGGAGACTATAGAGTATAGGACGAGTCCTCAGACGCTGAAATATACGACCACAATATGGACGATTCTTATGAAAGATCGTGGGAGAGTTAACTAGGCATGTTTTGCTACCATGTGGGACGATTCTATTTTAGTTCACAACCAAGTTAGCTAACCAGCAGCTTTCCTCGAGTAAAGTTCCTGTCAAAAATTTATTACTAACAAGACTCCTGTTGCTAGGTTGTGAGAAGGGCAAGATCAGACACCTCCGAGCACGACATGGTATAATTTGAGACTTAACGTACATAAACATTTCGACCGGACCGAATTAACGTTTGACTTGTAAACGCCACATTATCTCCTATAGAATCGGACCTACACCCAAGCCAACAGTAAGTGTTACTTAAATTCATATGTTCAGACAATCAAAATCGTACACACTGACCAACTCCTCGAGTATGATTGAAAACTAGACAAAGTACATCAAAATCCTTAGTCTACTCCGACTAATATCTTTTGTGCAATTGAAAACTACGAAAATACTAATACCGTCCTTTCGTCACATGCTGGCAGAAGTCCTTGTTACAGAATATATTTGTTTCAGTGAAGACGGATCAAATCCTTTACATGAACACAAGACTGCTTTCACATCCTTTGTCTTCTACCCTCGAGTATCTAAGTATTGGATACATACAGTTTTGCATTGTAGTAAATTCCTCACTAGTACAGCAATTTTAGACAGCTCCCTCGATTCTTAAACACGAAGCTAAATATAACAAGAGACAAAAAAAATAAACAGATCTCATTCACCCTTGCATGATCCAGTCATGTCACGCACTCGACACACAAGCCCCGCTTCAGACACTGGGTATTCTCCCGATTGGGTTTCTCTGCCATCGTCAAAGTTCTCCATATAAAGCCTGCATTATAATATATATATATAGAATATACACACGCGAGAGGTGTACCATATTCCGCCTGAACGAGGTATACATTACAAAACCCTGACCTCAGTACGGACCCGTGCTTAATGCTAAAGACCACCACGGAGGCCCGTGTGTAGGTGCGATATGAAATGCTTTTCTTACCTATTGCGTAATACAACAATAACAGATGTGGGAAGTAAAGTCATGTCCGTCGTTTTCCAGGCAGAGTTTGGCCGGAGGGACTGATCGTGTTGGGGTAACTCAGTCTAACAAGGTCGCTGGTAAACCAGCCTGCCACAGCCTTCACTCCGGGAGCCGGTGCTGAATGTATAATGAATAAGACTCTCCACAGAGACCCTACCGCGATGTGTACGTACTCAGACACAGATGGACGAGGTTTGATCTTTAGTTTTATCATATGAGGGTTATTTCTTATAGTTGAATCGCCAGGAAATAAAACGAAGATCAGAGCTTTTGATAATCACTACAAGAATGCAAATTATCACATTAGTACACTTGAAGATAAGATTATGAAAGAGCCCTGATCTTCGTGTCTCGTTTTCTTTGTGGCCAACAACATTCCTGAATCACGCGTTCTTTCCCCGATTCATCCGTGTCAAAATAATTCAAGACCTGCTGCAGCTACATGCATACGAATAAGAGAACCTACGCAATAGTACTCAGGAAGAAGTTCGCCGTGTAAAGGGGCTCGCAGATGTATTTGCGTACCTCGAAACAATCTCAAAACTTTTAGGTCAGTACAGGTCAATGGCTTAAAGAAAAAGCGCAAGAGAAAGATGAAATACCCTTCATCTGGAGCCCTGCCAGGGTTGAGGGCGCTGATGGTCACCTCCCAATATTTAGTGAGCAAACAGGGAAGGAGACCAGGTCGCTCACTCCCTACGCCGAAATTAAGGACAGGAAGATGAAGAAATACATACACACGGGCCTCCGTGGAGAAGTGGCTAGCGTTACTGACCATAGCTCAACGTGGGCCCTCTCGGAATCTGACCTACATGGGTTCGAACTCCTGGGCTCGGTAGTTAACTGGCCTACAGCTAGTCCCAGCTGTTCATCCTCCCTTTGGGGATGGTAGATTAAATGTGTACCCTTCTTTGGCTGGTGCGAGAGTTTGCGCGCAAAAGTAAAGGCACGAATGTAAAACGAACACACACACACAGTACTTCTCCAGGGAGAACCTGGGGGACAATAGGGTCTCGTGGCTGGGGCCCCATCTGGAGAACCTAATGAAATATGGTGGTCTCTTTATTGACCAGAGCAGCTACCTCTGCCCATACTCTCTCCTTTCTTCCTACTACTCCTCATGGAACAGGTGTGGGTACGGTGGAAGAAGGCGCAGGGGTGTTGCAAGACGCTGTAATTCATGTTAAGTCTGCCTATTCTTATATCCTTTTCTTCCTCCCTTACTTAAAAGTTCATTAAGGCCGGTAATGCAGGATTGCCCCCAGTTTCTTTGTTCTCTTTAGGCTATTTCTCTCTTGTTCTTATCAGAGTAAAATGTTATTTCAACCCCCGGACGTTAGCTTAATGGCCTGATTAGCTTTGTTCCTATCACAAATTACATGCGAGAGTTTTTAATCTTTTAATTTACCGTAATAAACTAACAAAGTTCACTCAATTTTTATAACATCCAGCGTCATACATTTCATATTGCTTTTAAAAGTTAGTTTTAATGTATTCATATCTAAAAGAAAAACAGTCTTGAATAGTGTACAGTCTCGGTCACTATACTTGACGTACGGGGTGCGTCCTTTGTGAGATTATATTTACGTATTACTAGTAATTTTATACAATGATGTTCCCCCACTTCCTTACCTTTACATATGTATATATATATACACACACACACAACCACCACATGTATATTATATCTACCCACAGCCTAGTACGTGGCGAGTGTGCGCGCAGGATCATTAACTTTCATCAACTCTTTACCATTTCTAAGGACTTTTCACCCTTCCCTCACACACACTGTACACTTACGTTGCATCTCATTATCTCCCACTTTATCTTTGTACAAACACAAAACGCGTACATCTCTAGTTTTCGTTCCTCTGAACCCGCTTTTGACGTTGTTAGGGTACTGTACTTTTTCAATTTGAGAAGTTTAAGAAAAGCTTCCCTGGCGTCCTTGACCAATTAGCGTTTGTAAAGCACCAAAGATTGAGCCGACCAAATATACACATTTAGTTTCAACCTCCATCATTGGTGTGTGGGATGGTTTGCATATCATTAGCAGCCACCCTGAGTGTCCACGAGGAATTTATTTAGAAAAAAAAAATGCATAAAAAGAATATGGCGGGAGATGGTATAATCTTCAAGTCAAGAGGGAGTTTAAGAGTCAATGGGAAGAATGGTCTTCAAGGTAGCGGGTTGCGTTCAAGTCAGTGTGAAAGAGTTGAACTCGTCGGGAGAGGATTCTTAAAGTGTGGGGAAGTGTTCGGGTCAGTCAAAGTGTTCAAGTCAGTAGGAAAGAGTTCTTTTACTTGGGAGACCATTTCTCAAGTCTGTGCGAAAATGTTCAAGTTAGAAGAGGTTCAGTATACGTGTTTGTTCTCCAAATCCGAGGGTACTGTTCAAGTCAGTGTGGGAGTGTTCTTAGAGTCAATGGTAGAATGTTGGTGTAGTTGATGTGGGAGCGTTTTACAAGTCAGGGTGCTAGAGTTCTTCACGTAGCGGGTTATGACGCCAGTGAATAACTACTCAGCCATTGATCGGCTGAACATTTTTCGGTCCGAGTTGTGAACAAGTCAGAAAATAGATCCAAAGAAAACGAGGTAAAATTTCTAATGTACGTAAAACGATTTGTCGATTCTCATCACAAGGGTATGTAACTACAGATACCTAAACTTCAAAGTTACTTTGATTATGTACAAAGTTTTCAAAGTATTTGAAATAAAAGCTCGGATGCGCCTTTAATTGGATACGAAGGAATTTAAGAAATAGAATTTTAAACTGTTACGTTAGGATTATCTACTGCTGTGTCTTAAGATCAGTTCCCAGCGACTGCTGAAGTAGATCACGCTCACGTACGGGACAAGACAGACCTCGAGAACGTCTGACCACAGAACTTGTGTGTGGGCAGAGTTCCACTGAACCACACAAGGGACTCTAAAAGGAGAAAAAAAAAAAGATGTTTCTGCACCTTGCTTCGGGTTATGTGGTTCGTGGATTCTGTGGTTGATTTTGGAAAATTCTTCACCCAGCGCACGGAGAGGTTTACGACGAGTGTCTGCGATTTGACCGTCAGAATGACAGCAATACGAGCATTGTGGTGTTCTGTTTACAGAAGGTACAGGAATAAATGCTCCAACTTATCCACTCTGGTTTGTGACCAGTTTTAGCAAAAATTGGAAAAAAATAGCTTCTGTTGCCACAAGAGTCTTGCTGCATTCGGGTGTGTAGTTTAGCGTTAAAAACTTATCAATCCCACAAATCTTGAAAGAAAATTCCCAATAACGAAGTTAGCGATAGAATTTTTCAGATAGCTTTACTCAAGACATGAGACTACTTCAAGGATCGAGAGTCCTGTCCCAATGTATACCACCTCCCCAGTGCAATGACATATGGAGGGGAGGAGAAAAATACGGGAATGTTATCCAATTTAAGGTTAGGTTGAAATCCTAGGCTAGCAAACATCAAACACCGTACTTACATTTTCTCTCATAACTGAAGGTGGCAAGATTTTTCCGATTTGGGAATATTGGCGACTAATCAAAATGTAATTCCTTTACAGAATGGAGAATAAATGAATTCTAAATCGAACGGACATCTGTTATGATATTGCATCTCCCCGAGCGCGAAGGTAAGATTGCTTTAAGGATCAGGTGGAGGGAAAATTGTCATCCTAGGAACTGTAGGTCGCACCGTCATACTTTACGTATGAGACTGTGCTACAGGGTCGTACCGTCGTGCTCAGTAGTCGTACCACAGTACAAAAGGATAGTACTGTACCGTTGCGATACATGGTCGTACCGTACTCAAAGATGGTCATTATTGTACCGTAATAGAAGCAGGATGTGTACACTTCATCGTGAAAAAGAAAATGCGAAGCAAATTGGACTGGGATAATTCTAGCAATTAAAATTAACCAGGAAATCACTTCTGCTAATGGGCGTTATAATTGCTAGAGGCATTAAAGGACGCTGAAGATTACTACTATTTTGTGGTGGTTCCCGATTAAGTTGTACCGGTGGTGAGTGATGGTTGGTAGAGACATTAGTGCAGGGAAAGGTGGCGAGGTTGGTAGCGCAAGTGCTAGTAATTGTGGTTGGTGATCATGATGCTGGTAGTGGCGGCAACATCTGTCAAATGAATGTTGGTGGGAAGAAAAGAGGAATAGTTTGCGGACCCAAAATATACTTTGTAAAATTATTTATACTTCGACAGACCATTACGCCTAAACACGTAAATATTTACACACAAGTTCAAGAGTTATTGGTATAGAAGACGTAGCGTGTCACCCAAAATTATGTGATATAGCCCAACATTTATTTCATTTTCTAGACTACCTTCCCCAGAAATATATGAAGAGGAAAGAAAACGTGAGTAATGGCGTAGTCTCAAACTTTGGTCTCGAAAGCTAGCGAGCGAAAATTTCCCATTTCAGGGGAAAAAGGGGGCCTTTTTTTCTCTCCTCCACACGTTTCATCTAACACCAATAGATCTTTAAGGGCTATGGCCCCAAACTTCTTCCGTCTCGAGAATATCGAGGTCAGCCATTAATATCCTCGAACTAGAATTACAGTTATTCAGTTGGCGAAATTTTAAAACATTTCGTTTATCCTGATCTACAGACGCTAGTGAGGTCAAGGCCAAACAATATCAATCAGAGAGACAAATGAATATGGTACATTATTTTCTAGAGACAATCTGAACCGTCTCTGCCAACAAGCTCCATAAGTAAGAAACAAATGAACGTTTAACGCCTACAAGGATTAACTTTTTTCAAGAACTAAAGGTCGTAGGCCAGCGAGAGGCTGGAGTAGGTAGTAGAAAGAAAAAAAAAAAACCGCTCAAGAAAACCCAAGGTTTTCCTCCAAGGCCTAGTCGTTAGCATTATCGCCTCCATACATATATAATATATATACACACACACGCGCCAGAGGAGCTTAAGAGATTTTCATGGAAACTCAAGTCAGAGGTTTGATAATACGATTACTTATAAACTTATTCGCAGAGCAAAGAGCAAGAAATCTCGAGATACAGATCAGGGAGAGGAGACAGAGCATTACAGTAGTGTTTGAACGGTGTATGATTGTATTACGGGGACAGAACTTCACACCCCTGTTGCTCCGTCTCTTAGCATTGTTTTCATGCACCATGTCTCACTCCTACGTATATATGCACATCACTCATACCATAGTCTATGTCAGGTATCCATTTCATCGACCATTACCTAAGGAAAGATGAATAGCTGGGCGGATTATGGGCCTGCTGCCGCTACAGAGATTCGAACCTAGGCAGGTTTGATACAAGGCGGCCCGCACATGAGCGACGGTCAGTAACGCTAACCGCTACACCATGAAGGTTCGCAAGCAAGTGTGTAGCATGTACGAGACCATACGACGCGTATGGTGGTGAGGGACGTTGGATAAACCAGTGATATGAACAAAAATACCCCATCCATGGTCGATTCGTCAAGAGAATTCTATGTTGGAAAGTTAATGACTGTGTACCCGGAAGACGCAAGTAGACCAAGGCAACTCCCAAGGTTGAGATAGGGTCTCTTGTAGAAGGGGGTGGAGGACGTTCCCCTCCCAGACGGGATGCAGAGTTTGCTGGGTAAGATTTGAACGACATGTGTGCGTGTGTAGTGTCAAGTGTGCTTGGAAAGGAAGTGAACAAGAGCAAATCGAACATGCCAATTTATAAATGAATCCGAGGGTCAAGAAACAGGGGTTCATAGATGCAAGTCAAGAGGTACATTTTCGTGTGTGGGTAAAGAGCATATGCGAATGCAGGAGAAAAGTGTACAGTTATGGCGGCAAGAGAAGGGCAAGGAATACGATGTCCTGGGGAAGATTTATACGATTTCACGTCGAGCAAGAGGGCAGAGTCAGCCAAACATAGCTTATGGAGGATGCCGAATGAAGAGGCACATCGTAAATGTTGAATTCTTGGAGAGTAAAAGCGCTGTGCAAATTCTTTTTGAAGGACACAGCGCTAGCAGGTAGGTAATGGGGTTCGTTTCTTCTGCTGTTAAGTTTTGATAATATTGGCGCAGGAATTATTTCGAAATCTGTATGGATTCCAATGTACTTTACCTCATTCAGCGGTTACGAGGTTAGTTTGAAGCATAATTTTGGACACTGAATTACCTCTAAGATTCTTTATCGATTCTAATGTAATGAATAACCACCAGGCAACTAGACTAGGACACGGACGGATTGATAGTCAATGGACTGACAAGCACGGACGCCCCAGCCAGTGTTGGTGGTGGACAAACAGTACGGGCACGGACGTTCTAGCCAGCGTTTGTGGTGTACAGATACGTTCCAAGACCAGAGTATGAAAGTGGGAAGCAGCGCAATTTCCAACGGAGGTAAATCCTCTTAAGTCATGGTATCATTCCCGAGAACTTGTACTCTAACTGGAATAGTTTACATAGAATACATACTCTTAAAGCGAAAGGTTCTTATCGTTCAAGAAAAGCGAGGCGAGAAACTAGTTATATATCAAGAGATTTCCTCATCAAGCAGGACTAGCGCGCAGCGTTCACCACAGCAAAATCTCGGGGGTTAAAGAGTCATGCAAGATATGAAACAAAGAGCGTGCGTCTGAATGGGATGCCAGAAACCCACGTGTGAACATAGTATAAAGAAAGCCACCTAGAGAAGGGATGGGAGTCTGGCAGACTGAAGTGCTGGATCATTACGCAGGTCTGGGTATTGACCACTCCACGAACTTTATTCCAACGAGCGACATAAATGAACGCGGAAGTAACAGCGAGTGTGGAGTGGCTAGAGAACAAGACACTCGCAGGTTAAACTGCTGCAGAAGATTGCCCTTGGAGAGATTCTCGCCAGAGAAGTCATGACCTTACGATCTTTAAGACCTACAGAGTCTAATCACCATACATAAAACATAGTACAACACTATCATGCTATACTGTAATATATAACATCGTACTATACTATAACACTGAACCAAGATATGCTAACTTCGATGCTACGCTATGCAATGCTATGCTATGCTTTACAATGACAAATAGACTTTTAATGATTTGGTCGTATATTATCATTCCTTGCAATTTGTCATTCTGAGCACTTCACAGCCTACAAACGTATTAAAAGTACGCATGGTAGCCTACTAGTTAAGCCAATTGCATATAATGTAATATGACGAAAGTCATGTCATCGAGCGCAAGGCAGGTGCGACAAGGAAAAGAAAATGAGACGGTGCATGATGGCTGGGGAGAAACACAGGATCCAAGAAGATTAAAAGAAAAACCATTGCAAGATACAAGTTCTGACATGATCGATGTCAAGACAAAATGGGAACAAGCAAGTCCACTAACGATGTTGAAATTAATAGTTGAGCATTTTCAGCAGTAATCCTACTTAAGTGGATTAATATCAAGGTCCCGTTTATATATAAAAAAAAAAACATTCAAATCTAAAAAAATTGTAGATTGTCTGAAACCAATATAAACAATCAGGGGAAGTCACGAGAAAGTTTTTAGAGTCTAGATGTGGGTAGAAAGCTCAGATTTCGGTGCATTATACACAAATCTAAATTTTAGGCAAAATGAGTCGTTCGTAATCTGTTGACGGTGCTACCTAGTTATCGCGGGAAACGACGAACAACCACGAAAAAAATATATATAACGAGTGAACATCCATTTCATTAGCTTACGCTTACATACTAAAACAAACAAAAAAAAATCTAAAGAAAAATCTAAATTATCAAATCCACAAACTGGATTGTATACAAAATCTCAATTTAGCCTATAGACACTCCTATTTTACGTAAAATCGCTAAAAAAAAAAAAAAAAAAAAACTACAAAAATAGATGCAACACCTCGGCATCTACATCAAACACACTACAGGTCATAACACGAACACATATGGACATACCTAATCAAATCACAAAACCCAGTCAGAGACCCATGAACACCGTACCTGACTGTTGCCGATGTCGAGGTGGATTCCTGTAGACCAGGAGGGAGAGACGTATTCGCGCCACACTGTCTCAAGATATACTGGCTACCACATAAGAGAACACGCTGACCATATTGCCTCGTCCTTGTCGCCAGCGAAATCATGTAACTGCTGAGAAGAGTAGTTTGGTGATTGGGGAGTTGGTTCCTGCTTATGTTCTATGAAGGTGCGCGTTCATATGCACTTTATTCACACACACACACACATATATATATATATATATATATATATATATATATATATATATATATATATATACATATATATATATAACTCCTTATTCCCCTGCTATCCAGCAAGGAGGCATATAAATTATAAGGCATTACATTCCAATCCTTTTTCGAGCATTTCCGTATAACGTTTCTTGATGAAAAAAAGAACTTGTTGGATAGATACATAGACTGATAGACAGACTTATGGATAGTTAGATAGATAAAAGTAGACATGAGCCATCTTAGTTGTACTTAAGGACATAAACATGATTAGATCTTCGCTAGAAGACTAGACATTGGACGAAAATAAAGGCCTTAGCATTAACACCATTTTGATATTTCTTCATCATGAATATTCACAGTTGCCTGACATGGTCTTTCTGAATACGAGTGGTTGACTGACACGCAAACACGCACGTGCACGTACACAATCTGACCCCGAATCACTTGAGGTTCGAAGAGGTTCGAACGAAACGTAACAGCTCAGGGAAATATTTCGCCTTGATGACCCAACATGTCGTACCGTATGGTGCAAATAAGGGGGACGGGGGTTTGATGGGCGGCAGAGGTGGTGTGAGGAGATGAAAGTTGAACATGTGTGGGTTGTGAATGGTTCACAACCTTACGAATAGTGAGAGTTCCATAACGAGAATAGTCAATGTACGACAAAGGACATACCCGCGTTAATGGCTAGAAGGGCGTAACTAATGATGAGCCAACATGGTTGTTACCCAGTGTTGGGTTGTTATATCAAAGCTCATTTACATATTTATCGTGCTTCATTTACTGTCCAGTATTTTATACCCGGTTTTTAAGAAGAGATCAATGGATGATTTGGTATTACATAATGATAATTATTCATTGTAGGGTTGTTAACAGAGTAAGTGTAGCATTTGGAAAGATTTGGCTACCGACTGGAATGGGTAATTAACGTAATTAACAAGCACTCGTCCCACACCCCGGGTTACTATCTGGCATGTTTGAGTTTCATTAGCGTTTGTCCTGCCTTCATGGGGATATACTGTAGTATGTTATTGTGACAATCATCCCCACACATCTACGTAGTTGAATCCGGCAGTAGGATATGAGACGAGAGTGAGACGCATCAATTAAGCAAAGGCGGAGGGGGTCGTTGTAAGCTTTTTTTTTGACGATGTGGTGACCACTGATTCATCCTGACCCACCACACATCACACGGAGGAGGGAGATGGTGCGAAATAAGAGGAGTGTACATCGGCTGCAGATGTCCCGCTCCGACACTGGGTGGGATGTCGTAAACGTGGCACCGTCGCAGTCCCGAACCCTATCCCTTCCGACATCCCCCGGTCCCTGAGGATGTGAGGAGGGGGGAGTGGGAGAGGAGCACATCCTCCAGGTCAGAGCAATAATGATAATGATAATGATAAACGGGTTATTGAATACAGGCAGCCATTCGGAAAAAAGTACACAGCTGAAATACTACAGAACTAGGAAGTCAGGTCATGCTAGTAAGTAATTAACTAGTAAGAAGAGAGCTTAAGATCTAGGAAGGACAGGATACAGGACTTGGAGAAGCTTATGAGTGAGGCTCAGCCGCCTCCATCTCCAACCGGGACGGTCAGTGTTCTGAGTCCTCTCTCTCGGTGAGGTGTGAACCCGGGGAGTGTCGACTCGCTGCTTCGAAGCTTTCATTTCAAGCTACTTCCAAGCTTTCATCCACCTGAGTTTTGCTTATCATATAGAGGAAGTCGGTGCTGGTATCCGTAATGTCTCGCTATACGTGGCGTTAACTTCAGTTTCGATCAAGTAAGAACTTGTTGATGTGTCACACTTTCCTCTTACAGGCATGTGGACCTGGGAGTGTCATGACACTCGTGAGTTCGAAGCCAGACGTGGGTCGACAGAGCCGTTGTCCGAGCTTCTCAGGCCGCGATACCACACCATCCATCCGTTAACACCACTGATGCATTGACTGTGGTATGAGGGCGACTGTGACCCACGTAGGGAATGATAAGAATTCATAAATTAAAGTGTTTTTGTTGAGGTAATGATGAATGATTATACCCATTACTTGGCAATGATTAAACTGCTGGTGGATCAGCCAATGGCGGGGTTGCTCCAGGGGTGGAATCACCATGGGAGGGGTCGGCGGAGGAGTGAGGATCGGTGGTGGTGGGAAGGAAAACGTGGCGTAAGGGTAGAGGACAGTGAAGCATGAGGTGTGTGTGTGTGTGTGTGTGTGTGGTGCACCGCCCCTGATAACCCTAGCAACAAGCAGCGGAATGAAGACGTTTGGGAAAAATATATCATAATAAGATAACAATAATGATGAGGTTGTATAGTAGTCTTCGGGAACGGATGTCAGTTTTTGACAGCACTTCGGTAGTTTCCTCCTATTCGCTAACATACACCCCAGTTTTCTTTACTGTGAGTCAATCTTTCAATATCAAAGAATTTCTCTCCACAGGCTGGTCCTATGGAACACTCATAGTACCATGAAAAATATCGAATATATAAAATGATGCTTATTTTACAATCCATGTAAAGTTAATAATGATAATGGCTTAAACTTTTACATTAAAGATCCTCCTGTATGTATGGCTACATCATGTATGAATGAGTGTTCATACGTTGTTATACATTCCACATGGATGTTATGTTCATGACGTAAACTTCATTGGTTTCCCTATAATGCTGAACACATGATGGGGATTCATTAAGTAAGAAGCACAGCATAAGACGTCATATTTGACAGCTTCCTGGGTAATTATATACTGATAACGAAATGGTTCAGTAAGTATTCAAGCGTATCCCTTACCTACTACACAGGTCGTTAGAGGCAGCCCTTACGATAAACCCAGCAACTGTAAAGGTCCTCTTCGAGTTCATGACTTTTGGCTTTGTGTATGGAAGGATAGACATTGCCTGTGTGTGTGTGTGTGTGGTAATTAAGGGGCTAGGGGGCGGGGAGGGAGGAACTGCATTTATCATCGAATTATTCAGAACTTTTATCAGAAACTGGGAATAAAATCCTAATTTGCAATTCAACATCACTCAGTATTTTTTGCTGCGTCCTACTGGTTTCCATGTTTGCTTCATGTGGTATTGCCTTACATGTAGGCGTCAACTGGAAGCCCACCCCGCTATCACCCCCTATCCACTCCTCCTTCATTACCTTGTTGCCTCGATGATTGATCGATGAAATGGGTACCTGGCTCGGGCATATATATATATATATATATATGCGTTAATGGCATGGCCTTGATTAGGGCCTCAGCTGCCCGTGCCGTCTCGGCTAACATTTAAAAAAAACGAATAACATAACAGGCAGCGTAGTGGGACAACGCCACAAACGACCACTTCGAGAGAATAAGTTTTCTCCTCACAAGGTATAACTTGCTATTACCTCCACCAACTCCAGGTGGCGGATGGCCCAATATCACAACTGCAATAGGGTCGATTCCCCGTTGAAAATAAGATGTAATTTGTCCTCAGGGTAAAGGGACGAGCCACCAAACTGGAAGAGTCCATTGTGTTGAGTGCCTCAACCAATAGTAGCACGTCTCGTAAGCCGGGTGGGAGCATTAGTAGCCAATCGTTCTGCAGGATAGAGTCTTGTAGTCAAACCATCACCACATTACGTTTCCCTTGTCATTTCCGACGCTCGTGTGCCGCCGCGCTCGCGTTTCTACATATGTGCCGATTATTACTGCTACAGTTACATGAGACCAGCCATGATGGAGGAACGGAATGAACCAGGAGCTTCTAGGTGCCGTAGAAAGGAACGGAAGCCCAGTGGTTGGCCAGAAACAGTCGCTGAAGTGTAGTCGTGGCCAGAGGTGCGAGTGCAAAAAGACGAAACGAACAGTCGGATGTACACTGTGTCGGACCCGCAACTCATGGACGCCTCTTCTTATCAAGGTAACACGACCTATATTGTACATTGTATAGCTATTGTATATCTTATAAAAGGATGTTATTATAGGAGGATGGTGTTGGTTCATCGGTAAATAGGTTGTTTACAGACTACTAGTTTGGTAAGTACAGGCCATAATGTTTAGTATGTTTAATCATTTAGGATGTTCCCTCAGAGGCTCAGTCCTGTGATCTTAACGCTACCTCGCTAACCCGGGAAATGGCGATTATGTAATTATATATATATTGTGTATCAATACAACGTTTTGATGTTGCAAAATTATCTTTATGATGGGTATAGGCTTATCTTTCTACATAATTATTTCGTGGGTGTGATGTTACATTAATTACATTACAGCAGAGCATTACGCATGATTCTTCTTTAAGAATAAAGTGTCGTCACGCCGTCAAAAGTTACGAGGAGTTACTAAAGCGTAATCGTATTTTTTCCTCTCTGTACAAACTAAGTTAAGAGACGGGGCAACACCAGTGTAAAACTTTTTTTCCCCTCGTAACACTCGCGCGGTAATCATAGTTATCACACACACGTACCGGCTACCAAAAGACGTCACCGTTCACCTATGAAAATAATGACGGTAATGCGCGTGACAGCTTCTTAAATTGCGTAATTAGACACAAATGTCTGAACACACTAGGAAGTGTACAGAACCCGCTACGTATTGCTCTGCTCATTTGACTCGTAATGTCTCATGATCGGTTACGTATGAGTTTGTGTTTAGAATATTTGTCTTTCATTTTGTTTCATGGTCGTTTATTTCGATTCATCCCAATTTAATTCAGTTCGTTTGTTTGTCTCATACTTTGCCCCATGGTCTGTTATTTCTCCCCGTATAGCATAAATATCACGACGTCTTTTCCCTTATGCTTCTTACGGGTCAAGCGTCAAGTCACATATCAGCTGCTGTGTTCCCCAGTGATAAATGATCAAAGGCGTCTTCTGTTTCATTGTTTTTCTCGTGTACCTCCGAAGGAGCCAAGATTATGGGCAGATGATCTGGCTGGAGCCTCGGTATTTCCTTCAGGTCATGGGTCAAGGAAAATGCATCTTTCTGCTCTCATTCCCTCAAGAAGATGATGTGTTCGGATCCAGGCTGTTCTGTCATTCGCTTCCGTAATTACGACACGGCCGGGGGAGGTCGATGGGGTAAGACAAAAAAAAGGTGGTTGACTCTGGAACAATACATTAGGGGATGAAATGCCTGGATAGGCAAGCACCGTCTTGGCTAATGGGACGGGCGTCGAACCCTGTGACTCAGGAGTAACGAGTGGGGGGTATTAAGATCGAGGAGAGAAAAAAGAAATAGTAAACGTGTCTTTGTCAAGTTTCCAAAAAAAATAGTTTTGGAGAAAGAGTTGTATGTTAGTCACTGTCGTTTGGTGCTGTGGTTTTACTGCGTCGCATCGGACACTTGCGGATCGCTATGGTCGACGTCCGTGGTTGGTCCGTCCGTCGTAGGGCGTCCGTCGTCTTCGTCAGTTCGTCCGTCGTGGAGGGTCGCGCTCTGACCTTCGTCGTGATCTTGCTCACAAACCCGCCAACACGAAATCTGGTGCTGACTAATGTTTAAATATTTTCAGATTAAATAATTGAATGGCATAAGACTCGTACTTTTTTTTTCGTATTTGGTCCTAAGTTCTGCCTCTTGAATGAAAATTCAACCTTCGTCCATAAGGATTTACAGATTTGTTTTCAAAGCATGTATAGAAATGAGTATCGTAAGGCCCATGACTAATTTGATCTTTATACCACTTATAGAAACTCTATTTCATCTGGCTATGACATATGAATATCATAAGACTCGTTTCTTTGATAAGAGTTCGGTGGTACTTATAATTGACACTTGGACCATAATTTGAATGTTTCTTTTGCAATACGACTACTAACAGTTGTGGATAATTTTCAAATATTTCCAGCCATTTTTATCTCTGCTGACGCCTGGGTAGTCCCACAAGCGACAATAGTTAAGTAGATCACGCTGCCAGTTTTTATTTCTCATCGCGTCTCAAGATATATCATCATATCTCAAGTCTCCATTCCAATAGGAATACAAAAGAGTACAAAGGACATCCAACGGCACCATACCATCCTGACGAGGCTGTTTGTGGTAGTACCAAGAGATGGAAGTAATCTTTGATATACATTCAGAAGCAATAGTCCCTTTCTAATTTGCTTGTGTGTATATTACTGACTAGGCTTGGTAGTGCCCTCAAAGACGAGCATAAGACAAAGGCATCTAATATCACAAAGCCTGATTCGTACACAATGAAAAGGTTTCAAGTGAAAGTGAATCCCTTCTGACTTTGTCTGTATGATGCGTATAGATAATTACATTTGCCTTGCACTCTCGTAAAAATTAAATGTTTGATAAAAATAGACAAAGGCGAGGGGCTGCAGTCATAACTTAATGTATAATTCGTCATTCAATCTGCAACTGTGTATGATTAGGAGTATATCTCGTATGTACTGTATCATTATGACTAGCAGATTACCTGAATATACTTTGCATAATTTTGCTTGACTATTTCCAGTGCGATGTTGAGCGTCTGTGTGTGTGCCATATATTGGTATTTTGAAATGCAACAGAGGACTAAGTTGACTATCCCTTAGCCAGTTTAGGTAATTGTATAAAATGCTCTCTGGCTGTATTGTACGTCCTGTTTTTGTGTCGCCAAATTCAAACGTATATATATATATATATATATATATATATATATAAATCATAACCTAGCAGTAACGCTCCCGTCTACCCCGCATAGTCTTGGTTTCGAACCCTGGCTGTTCTGTGAAAGTGCGCAATCAAATGTACTATATTCGTGTTCATTTACCTCCGCGTTTGGACAGTTAGGTTCTGTAAAATGCTATCTGCTGGTAATGTAAGCCTGATGGGATTTTACCGGTCTAGACCCCGTTGCTCATGCGAGACGATGGGTATTCGATTACTTAGTGATCGAATATTCATTTCCCTATAAGGGGCGATAATAGCTTAGCCGTAGCGCTCCCCCTCTTACCACGCATAAGGTCCTGGGTTCGAACCCTAACTGCTGGAGGTTTGTGTGTTCTGTGAAACTGTGCGTTCATGTGCAATATATATATATATATATATATATATATATATATATATATATATATATAGAGAGAGAGAGAGAGAGAGAGGAATAATAAGACCATAAAAGTACACAACTGTACAATATCTTTTTTAACCATGAAATGTGATAAACCCTGAAATTGAAATGTAGAACAGCAATCACAAAAGCCAACAAAACAATTATTTCACCATTACGCCAGGAACCGATGCTCACAACAGGTGAAGCAGAGCGTGGACTGGAAAATGATGAATTGGTACAGGAATGGGTCTCCTCTCTCTTGGTTGGTCGTGATTAGCGCTTACTGATCCTCTGTATTCCTGACGAAGCCTTTGGTTCACTGCCACTCGTGAACAACACTGTCTACAGAAGTGGTTCGAACCACTTTCAGTGGCTACGGTATCCTACATTTATCTTCACCAATACTGTGAACATAACGATAGCTGTCTCAGGATTGGATCATCTCGAACCAGCACCGAGCACTATTTGGAAGTCTCTCGTGTGTCGTTAGTAGTGTGTGTGGGTACAGTGAGGTGAAGACGCCTTTGTCGAGGGTGAGGTGGATCTAGGTTGACTGAGGGTGTAGGGGAGATGTGCTTGATAGTGTCTGCCTCAGCAAAGACCATGATGATGAGTGATCGTGCTGTGGGAGAAATACCGGCATTCTTTTGCGAACTCTGGCGTTACTAGTTAGTCATAAAGCAGTATCCCTGATGCCATAAGAACAGTGACTATATCGTTGCTCCACAATGATAGTGACTATAGTGTGGCTCCACAGTAACAAGAACTATATTGTGGACCCACAGTATTAGAGACGTTAGTGTGGGTCCACAATACCGCAGACGATAATGTGACTCCAAGATAACAGGGGGCGTAGTGTGGCTCCATAATAAGAAAGGGTATAGTGTGGCTCCACAATAACGGAGTATATTGTGGTCCCACAATACTATGGCTTCACGATATCAGGTACTACACTATGTATCTACAATAACAGGAACTATATTGTGGTTCCACAATAACACTAACAATACTATGCCCCCCCCACAATAACAAACTTTAAACGGCGCGGAAGCGGTATGGTCAGCACCACATACGAGGAAAAAAAACGCACATTTTTCCCCACCTATAAACTGCCCTCATGTCAACATTGCAAACTACACATGACATATTTTTAGCCATTGTTATCTGTTGATGGCCAACATCTGTGAATTATTGTATGTTGCGTGATATTTTACATCGTGTATATCGAGTTTGTTTTTTCTTAATTTTTGTTTTAGGTGCGTCAAATCGGGTGTCCAGTAATGTTATAATTCGTATTTTGTCATTTCCATCATGACGCTAAAATTGTTCGTCTTGGCCACATCAATCGTGTGGTGTCTTGGTGATCGTGGCGTTTGAATTCTCTTGCCATTTAAAGCTATATTAACAGAGCATGTGTGTCACAGTCGTTAGAATGATAAGGGGGACTCTCCTATACGCCAAAACATGACAATTCGATTGCATCGCTCTTGTGGCTTCGCTTTCAGCTCCATGAACTATACTAACCTTGTAACACGCTAGCCTCAACCAAGAACAAAAGTGTCCATAAGTGTGACCCTATTTAGGATTTGGGTGATGGAGGAGGAGGTTGGAACCTATGTTCAGTCCAGAAGAAAGCGTTGAGTAAGGCCTTGTAAATTTTTTTTCAAAGAACGTAACCTGACACTGTAAATGTATGCCTCAGTCGTAGCCATGTTTGTTGAAAAGTTAAAAACTTATTGAGGAAAATAAAAGTAAGCAAGAAATATAGCGAGGATGGATCTGACCTTCACTCATGTCTACCCAACAACTTCTGAGGGTGGAAGCTTATGGGAAGAGGGAAAGCCCTAGAAAAAAATACGTACCGATGTGGCCCAGATCCTTGACGCAAAGACAGGGTATCAAAACAGTGGTTTCTGTCTTTCCCAAAGGATGAAAGTGAGCGAGGGTGCCTTTGTCTCTCATCCAGGACAAGAAAAGGTCGTGGCTCAACTCCGCCGCCAGGAAAGTGATTGGTAGGGAGGGAGTGTTCTGTCTGCTGTTGACAACTGAGGATAGAGATGGTGGTGACAGTATCTGACCCATGATTAGAGAGCTTGGCCCCACATTTGGTCAATAACCAGAGGTGTCTGGCCTCCCTTCTCAGCCAGAATTATAAGGTAACGTAAGGATATGAAGCCTTCCCTTATATCCAGGGGGATGAGGTATTACCTCCTCTCTAAGACAGAAACAGGATGTGCTTTTTTTCGTGACCAGAAACGAGAGAATAAAGTTATGGCTCTGGATTTCGGCCACAGTTAAGTTTTCATAGGGCTGAAGACTTGTTCAAGGTGCTCTGCTGCAGGAGAGAAGCCCTGAAGGCAAGGCGTAACAGGGTAAAGCTGAGCTCTGAGGAAGGCAAATCCAACATTCCAAAGATTTCTCAGATGAACGAAGAGACAGGTTTTTTTTACTCTCGCCGGCAAATATTGTCAATATTGGCAGAAAGAGTCCGAGAAAAAAGTTGCTGCATTCATGAAAGATAAAAACATATATAGAAAAAAGGATTATGAATAATATATGCCTTTTCCAAGCATTAATTTTTTTCTAAATTTTGTAATGTTATTTGTAATGTCTTTGAGATTCTTGTCTAGATGTCAAATGCATAGTTCGTTGTCCTCGCTGATCATTCAGGAAAGACTAATTTGTCTAAGAAAGACTGATTCATGACATGGACATGAGAAATACCATAGTGATTAGATATGGTATTTGGGCAATTGTAAGTGATACAGGGCTGTTTATATTTATCGTTGGGTTTCTCCCTCTCCATTTTTATTCCCAGCCTCTCTCTCTCGCTTCTCTCCATCCCTTCCCTAATCCTTGTTAGGCCCTACAATATTCTATTGACACATTGTCACCCGTACAGCATATAAACACGACTATATCAACAAATCTGAAACTCTCCATTTAATCTGCGTCAGCCTATGAAGGGAACTCGGGCGTAATTGGAACTTCCTAATTAGTTCCTCAAACGCATGTGTTGGAGAGAAGTTGTCTGGGTCTCGCATGAATATATGCATATATATATATATATATATATATTCCTATGGGAAATGGAAGGATAGTTAAGGTTTTGAATGCTTTGGCCCAAACATTCAGGAGTGAAAGGCTCGTATGGGATAGAAAGAAATGGAGAGATATGGTATACAGGGAGCGACGAGCTGTCAGTGGACTGAACCAGGGCGTATGAACTAGCTCCGTTCTTTGCTCCGGCGCCAGAACCTCCTCCCACCCAGTCTACTCCATATCCAGTCACTACCCTCCGAATGTCATGGGAAAGCTTACCTGTGTTTCACACTTGAGCAAAACTTGTTCTGACATGCCCATCCTTCTCCAGCGGAAACACAATGGTGGCAAATACCGAACAGACTGTATTGGTTCAAGCGCTGAACAGCAGCCCTCCCAACCCAGTCTTAAAACATTCTCCATTTGGTATACGCCCAAACACGTACGAAAATAAGCGTACATATACGTTTTCGTACATACTTACGTAGGTACATAGATACTAGTATACATAACTTTTGCTTTTCTTTTTTTTTTTTTGCAAACTCGTTTTTCTAAGGGGCGTGCATTATAAAACGCAATTACCCGTACTGTAATGTATCATTCTGTGACGTGTAATCAAAGGACCATAGAATTATCTATGTAAGTGAAGGAGAAGTTTGAGGTGCATCACTGCTCATCAAGTGAATGAAACTCTCCTAATCCTACGTAGTCTTGATGTCATTAACTTTTGGTTTTGATGTAAAACTTCGGGAGCTAATGGGAGAGGAGTCTTTAAGGATAGAATTTTGTTTCCAAGATGTTTCGGGGATAGGGATAGAATAGATGGAAGGCGCATGGACGGACAGTTTGATAGATAAGAGGTATATAGGAAGAACATTAGAGAGGGAGGTGGGAGGTGAGGTAGACAGAGATGAGAGATGCTGAGAATCTCAGGGAGACGCTAGAAGATTTAACAGCGTCGTCATCAGAGGCGCCATGGCGAAGGTAGCGCGTGTGGCCAACCCTTCTGTGAGGCGGGGAGATTACCTTCATTATGTGTTAATAGTTTGTTGATGGAGTTATCAAGACCGTCAGGGGCAGACGATCTGTATTTTCCCTCGCGTTCAAGGTCCATCCCTGACTCTGACCTGGGGTTCGAACGATGGTGTACGAGGATCTGATGATGATTAGGAAGGTGTTTGAATGAAGTGATAAACGAGGGGGAAGATGATGACATAGAATAGTTTAAGCGGGAGGAGACGAGTGGTGAGGACGCGACGACATGCAAGGTATGTAAAATATGAGGGAATGTGAGGGTAAGAGTGTCATAATGAGATAAGGGTGCAGCCATTGGATGATGAAAGACACCGTTGTATATCTGGTATAGTGCTTGGAAGCTTCGTACGAGTGACAAAGAATTTTCTAAGTATAACAGAAGGGACGAACGTCTATCATTTGTGGGAGGTGGGTACACTAACTAGTCTATAGAACCCTTAACCTAGTACTTAGATTAATCAGATTCCATACAAGTGGCAGCGGTTCGAATCCTTGCTGTTAGAAGGCACTGTGAAGAAACGAAGAGACAGACCCAGTCCTTTATTAACACACCCACCCGGGCCAGGAGAGGTGCATCATCTCGCGTTTTCCCATGACCTTCAGTGTTTCTCCGATAAGCGCCTGCTGCTATGCCAGCTCCCGGGGCCATAACGGTGTGTCTCCCGAGCCGTTGGTGTTGTAAGGATCGGTAACATCAGCAACACTAGGTGCACAGCTTTCTATAGAACACCCAGGCCGCCCGGAGCGAGTCTCATCCACCCTTGGTTGAGGCGTGGCAGAGAGGGGAAGCTTATTCACAATCGTTGAAGGATAAACCGTTTCTTTTTTTACTTATTTTTCACTGCAATGTAGAGAAAAATATTGGACTGGATGATAAGATTATTTTTTTCTCATCACTTACGATGAGGTTTTCGAAGTGTGTGTGGGGGGGGGGAATTTTTCTTTTCTTTTGTATTTGTTCAGTTGAAGTAAATGGCAAGGTTGTGGTCGCCCGCTGGCCTCAACAAAGGCGGAGGAAATTCTTGGAATCTTGGAAATGTATTGCCTGTATAGTCGACTGTCTTCCTTACTACTGTATGATGTATGTGTATTGTATCTTTACGACCCGATTTCTCCGTTGGATTGTATAACAAATTCATATGCGTCTCTTCAGATTTTGAAATATAATAGACTTTGGGTTATTCATTTTAGGACTCTATTTCAAAGGAAAACATGTGTAACTCGTAGTAAATTTTTGCTTTTTACGTACTGTAGACGTCGAAGCCGCAGTGAAGAAAGAAAAGTGACTGGAAAAGTAGCTGGAGGCAAAAACTGTGACGGTCGAACATATATATATATATATATATATATATATATATATATATATATATATATATGGGCGTGTATTTATTTTAGAAACACATGTCTTTCATGTGTGATTCTGTCTGTGTCTGTTCTCTCTCTCTCTCTCTCTCTCTCTCTCTCTCTCTCTCTCTCTCTCTCTCTCTCTCTTTCTCTCTCTCGTTAAATCCCTCCATGCATGTTCCGAATACTGGCTCCGGGCTGTACGAGTAACAAGGACATACCACACACTGATCGTCAAAGTGAAAAAGGGACTTTTTTCTTTTCAGCCTAGGACTGATACACGTTTGGAGAAATATATATATATATATATATATATATTTTTTTTTTTTTTTTTTTTTTTTTCATTGTCGCTGTCTCCCGCGCTTGCGAGGTAGCGCAAGGAAACAGACGAAAGAAATGGCCCAACCCCCCCCCCCCCATACACATGTACATACACACGTCCACACACGCAAATATACATACCTACACAGCTTTCCATGGTTTACCCCAGACGCTTCACATGCCTTGCTTCAATCCACTGACAGCACGTCAACCCCTGTATACCACATGACTCCAATTCACTCTATTTCTTGCCCTCCTTTCACCCTCCTGCATGTTCAGGCCCCGATCACACAAAATCTTTTTCACTCCATCTTTCCACCTCCAATTTGGTCTCCCTCTTCTCCTCGTTCCCTCCACCTCCGACACATATATCCTCTTGGTCAATCTCTCCTCACTCATTCTCTCCATGTGCCCAAACCATTTCAAAACACCCTCTTCTGCTCTCTCAACCACGCTCTTTTTATTTCCACACATCTCTCTTACCCTTACGTTACTTACTCGATCAAACCACCTCACACCACACATTGTCCTCAAACATCTCATTTCCAGCACATCCATCCTCCTGCGCACATCTCTATCCATAGCCCACGCCTCGCAACCATACAACATTGTTGGAACCACTATTCCCTCAAACATACCCATTTTTGCTTTCCGAGATAGTGTTCTCGACTTCCACACATTTTTCAAGGCTCCCAAAATTTTCGCCCCCTCCCCCACCCTATGATCCACTTCCGCTTCCATGGTTCCATCCGCTGACAGATCCACTCCCAGATATCTAAAACACTTCACTTCCTCCAGTTTTTCTCCATTCAAACTCACCTCCCAATTGACTTGACCCTCACCCCTACTGTACCTAATAACCTTGCTCTTATTCACATTTACTCTCAACTTTCTTCTTCCACACACTTTACCAAACTCAGTCACCAGCTTCTGCAGTTTCTCACATGAATCAGCCACCAGCGCTGTATCATCAGCGAACAACAACTGACTCACTTCCCAAGCTCTCTCATCCCCAACAGACTTCATACTTGCCCCTCTTTCCAGGACTCTTGCATTTACCTCCCTTACAACCCCAACCATAAACAAATTAAACAACCATGGAGACATCACACACCCCTGCCGCAAACCTACATTCACTGAGAACCAATCACTTTCCTCTCTTCCTACACGTACACATGCCTTACATCCTCGATAAAAACTTTTCACTGCTTCTAACAACTTGCCTCCCACACCATATATTCTTAATACCTTCCACAGAGCATCTCTATCAACTCTATCATATGCCTTCTCCAGATCCATAAATGCTACATACAAATCCATTTGCTTTTCTAAGTATTTCTCACATACATTCTTCAAAGCAAACACCTGATCCACACATCCTCTACCACTTCTGAAACCGCACTGCTCTTCCCCAATCTGATGCTCTGTACATGCCTTCACCCTCTCAATCAATACCCTCCCATATAATTTACCAGGAATACTCAACAAACTTATACCTCTGTAATTTGAGCACTCACTCTTATCCCCTTTGCCTTTGTACAATGGCACTATGCACGCATTCCGCCAATCCTCAGGCACCTCACCATGAGTCATACATACATTAAATAACCTTACCAACCAGTCAACAATACAGTCACCCCCTTTCTTAATAAATTCCACTGCAATACCATCCAAACCTGCTGCCTTGCCGGCTTTCATCTTCCGCAAAGCTTTTACTACCTCTTCTCTGTTTACCAAATCATTTTCCCTAACCCTCTCACTTTGCACACCACCTCGACCAAAACACCCTATATCTGCCACTCTATCATCAGACACATTCAACAAACCTTCAAAATACTCATTCCATCTCCTTCTCACATCACCGCTACTTGTTATCACCTCCCCATTTACGCCCTTCACTGAAGTTCCCATTTGCTCCCTTGTCTTACGCACCCTATTTACCTCCTTCCAGAACATCTTTTTATTTTCCCTAAAATTTACTGATAGTCTCTCACCCCAACTCTCATTTGCCCTTTTTTTCACCTCTTGCACCTTTCTCTTGACCTCCTGTCTCTTTCTTTTATACTTCTCCCACTCAATTGCATTTTTTCCCTGCAAAAATCGTCCAAATGCCTCTCTCTTCTCTTTCACTAATACTCTTACTTCTTCATCCCACCACTCACTACCCTTTCTAAACAGCCCACCTCCCACTCTTCTCATGCCACAAGCATCTTTTGCGCAATCCATCACTGATTTCCTAAATACATCCCATTCCTCCCCCACTCCCCTTACTTCCATTGTTCTCACCTTTTTCCATTCTGTACACAGTCTCTCCTGGTACTTCCCCACACAGGTCTCCTTCCCAAGCTCACTTACTCTCACCACCTTCTTCACCCCAACATTCACTCCTCTTTTCTGAAAACCCATACTAATCTTCACCTTAGCCTCCACAAGATAATGATCAGACATCCCTCCAGTTGCACCTCTCAGCACATTAACATCCAAAAGTCTCTCTTTCGCACGCCTGTCAATTAACACGTAATCCAATAACGCTCTCTGGCCATCTCTCCTACTTACATAAGTATACTTATGTATATCTCGCTTTTTAAACCAGGTATTCCCAATCATCAGTCCTTTTTCAGCACATAAATCTACAAGCTCTTCACCATTTCCATTTACAACACTGAACACCCCATGCATACCAATTATTCCCTCAACTGCCACATTACTCACCTTTGCATTCAAATCACCCATCACTATAACCCGGTCTCGTGCATCAAAACCGCTAACACACTCATTTAGCTGCTCCCAAAACACTTGCCTCTCATGATCTTTCTTCTCATGCCCAGGTGCATATGCACCAATAATCACCCACCTCTCTCCATCAACTTTCAATTTTACCCATATTAATCGAGAATTTACTTTCTTACATTCTATCACATACTCCCACAACTCCTGTTTATATATATATATATATATATATATATATATATATATATATATATATATATATATATATATATATATATATATATATGTATGTATATCTAGGCTGGAAGACCCCTATAGGAGTCTTAGGGCACACAACTGTATGTGTAACGTGTATGTGTAAAAGTTAAGAGGAATATACACGTGTGCTCTCCCTCCACCTACCAAGCTGGGGAAAAGTCTTCTCTCTCCCTAACGTTTGTCTGGGGCGTGTCAGTCACTGGCTAGGTGGGCGTGCAAGCGATGGTTGCTACGCCCTCCAAGATCGGGTTAGGGTCCAAAATCCGTCATCTCCTCTCGATTATGGTCATCAGAGGTTTATAAACTCGCCTGCAACCTGAGCTTAATAAGGAGATAACACGCATGTCTTGAAGGCTGTTGGAGACTCAAAAGTGTCGTACGAAAACATCAGGTAATGCTGCGCCAGAGCATACACAATACGAGGTTAAGGTACGAGATGAAGGGTTGGAACCCCCTCTCTGTAACGCACTGCAAGGCAAAGATCAAGGCATCATAAGATACAAAATAAGAACAGCTGAGGCGACGTAGTCGTGTGCAGATCCAAGTGACCAAACGCAGCCACAAAACTAGTTTTCATCGAGAGGTATTAAGTTTAAGAGCGAGGCGGTGGCCACTTCCACTCGTAATGTACCTTAAGGATACGAGTGTCGTTCATTTCAAGTCCATTAGCCCAGGTGTAGACTCGCTACACATTCCCTGTGGTGTTAGAATCCCCAGTTTATAAAATCTCAACAGATGAATAAATAGACAAATGGATCAATGAATTAATTGTGGGAATGGATTTCAGATCAGGAATGGATTTTTTTATATAAAGTTGTTCCTGTAAGCTCTTCCATCCTGCTGGTTGCATCGCGTCATCCGGTTGGTTCTCCTGTCTGGTATGTGTGTTGGGGAGAGTGAGAGGGGAAAGTGAGAGGATGGTGTGATTTGTTAAGGCGTAGACTCGTTACCTGAGGAAGGTCTGTGTGACAAGGTAGTCTCTCTCGCTCTCTCTGTGCTCTTTATATATAAGGATGTAATCATTAGAATAATCATAATGATAATAATTGATAATTATCATTAATAATAGTATTATCGTTCTTTTTCGTCACTTCTATCTCGATCATCAATATCATTATCGCTACATGATGACCTACACACGCCCACAAAGATACGAACACACACACACACACGGTTGCAGCACACCTCCATCAATGTATACACGCATCCATATATATCTAGCTATACCCCCAGGCATAACACTGGCTGACACACTATAATCATGATTGACTTGGACGATCACTGTTACATAAGACCTTGTTGCTTGTACGTCACCTTGGGTTGTCGGAGCGAGACTGTGGGTACTGAACTGTGCAAAGTATATATGTATATATATATATATATATTTCTGACTTTTTCAAAATTGGTGGAAAAAAGATATATGTTAGGTTGTAATGGACACGTCACACTGCCTCTGTAAGTGAAAGTATGTATATATACATTTATAAGAATATACATTGATACATATACATAAATATACATTGATGGATAGCGGATAGCTAGAATGATGGATGGAAATCATGACCTCATCATGGAATAAGCGGTACTGAGGATGGTGGATGATATTGCATATTAAGCAATGTAAACATCCCAGAATTATTGTTTGTCAACCTTGGCAACAAACGCTCCCGATGTTTATATTCCAGAATCAATGTTTGATATAGAAAACGGAATTCAGGCTTTTCATGTAGTTTGGCTACAGTGCATTTGGTTGTTTGTTCTCTCGAGCTTCTTCGTAAGAAAATATTTGCCAACAATATATGTTCTACCCTTCTGTATTACCTTTGTGGGTTCCTCTGTCTATATCAAATATGGTGTGGGGAAAAAAATATGATTTGAGAATTTCTTTAAAAGTAACTATATGGAACTGACATTATATCTTGGCCTTGGAATCTAAGCTTAAAACACGAGACAAAATGTGTGCAGAGACGATGTAATGTCATCTCTATCACATACGATGGTAGTGACTGCGTACCATGATACTTATTCTAAGTCTAGTTAATGATGAAACGCTCTGCCTGTGACCTGATTTTAGGTTTAAGTTGCGATTTTAAGCTTAGATCCTGATTTTAGGTTAACGATTTTAAGGTTCTACCCTGATTATGGGCGTAAGTAACAATTTTATAACTTTATCCTGATTTTAGGTTAACGACTTCATTCTGGATCCTGATTTCGAGTCTGGGCAGAGATTTCGTACTCTATTTTTTTCCTTATTACGTATTTGGGTGGGGATTCAATGTCTCGATCCTGATTTTGTCTGCTGGTGATCCTGGACCTCTACCCTTATCACATTTTCGACGGTCTTTTAAAATCTAGATTCTGATTCTTCTTCAAGCGCATGACTCGTGGGTAACATGAAGTGTCAAGGGTTTATGACATGGAGATGACAATGGGGTTGACATGGGGTGTAAAAGCTCAGGTGTTCAATGGCGTTCAGATGTTGATTTCATTTTCCTAATTTACTAAACATTTTCATGGTAAGGATGAACTATTGTTTCTGCTGCTGTCAGTGCTGTACCCGCAGTATTGTTTCTGTCTTACCGTCTCTCCATCGCTTTCTAACTTAGTTATGTCCGGAAGTCTTCGAGATCAAGGGTAAACTGTTTTATAGCAGTTGGGAACAATCTGTAATCGCGTAGTGTCTTAAAAGAATATAAATTGATGACAATGAACACATGAATTGATAATCAGGGCTTAGATCTACAGATGAGTGAATAACTGAACACAAAGGGATGAATAAATCCTGTATTTCATCAGTATTAAACTACAAATCATAATTGACGTTGTACAGATAGGAAAGATGAAAAGAAAAAACTTAACTTATCACGATTTTTAATCGAGAGTTTGATTACTCGATGCAGTTTTCCCCCCATGTTACCAGATGCTAAAATTCATAAAATGTCAGTTTGCTATCACAGTGTAACTTTAATAAATGGGGAGAAATTGACTCTCTATCAGATAATCTTGCTCGACAAACACTTTTCTCTTGTCATGCAACTGAAATGCTCGATAGCAAGAGTCGGATAATCACACACTGCGAAACTTGGCTGAAACGGGATGAGAGCATCGGTCTATCGTTAAAAAAAAATTTGTATCTAAAATCCGTAAGTGATTAGTTGAATGAATATCCAGAAAATCATCCTTAGAAAAGTCACATTTCAACATAGACTGTGATATCTCGTTATTTAGGCTCTGTCTATCATCTCCTTATTTAGGCTCTGTCTATCATCTCCTTATTCCTTTCTAAAGACATGATCGCATACCCTCACTTATGTGACTCCATGTATATTAGATCGCCCCGCAGTGTATAATAACCTCATAATCTCTCGCTCATCCTTCGTCTACCTCTCGTTTAAGACTAGATCTCGTGACTTGCACATTCTCATACTTCAGGGCGGGTAACTTCTGAGCATTAATGTGTCTCGTGTAACTTTGCACAGACAACTTGACTACGGCTGAATACAACAGCATTCAAACAGTAACAGAACATTAGCTCTTAACGGGACAGAATTCGAACAGCAACAGAACATTGGCTCTTAACGGGACAATTTTATGGAAGAAAACGGAACCTCATGGATTAATGAGATAGGAGTAGACAGACAGACGTAGAAAGTCTACTGATCCAAGTGTTAATTCATCGTTCCCGAATCTTGATATTATATTCAGTTGTCTCGGGAGCCGCTCCGTGTAACTACCCTTAGGTCGGCCAGACCAGTTGCATATTTCAGCACTGTTCAAGGCGAGGTCTTCTTTACCTGTGTCTAGCGTCTGTGTGTGTCTGGTGTGTGTGTGTGTGTGTCGTTGTGCTCTGAACGCTAACGAATGCAACGATGCATTCGTTCTCCAGGGAAAGGAACCCCCTCAGGCTACAGTTTGAGAATTATAACCAGTTTTAATTCATCCTCTTCCTCGTATGGAGTTGTACCTTAGATTGCTTGAGTGTTACTGCCTTTGGATCCATGTATTATATGTGGGAAATATTCAGATTTCATTATCACGTGTGCTCGAGAAAAGATTGAATTTATCTCTGAGGAATGGAATGGAATATATATATATATATATATATATATATATATATATATATATATATATATATATATATCATGCATAGGGAGCTGTGGTTTCGGTGCATTACACATGACGGATAAAGAATGGATGCGACCGAGCGTGATCTTTTTTCGTATGTTCCTGTCGCTACCTCACAAATGTTGGAAATTGTGTTCAAACATATAAAAGAAAAAAAAGTTCAGAGAACCAATTATCATTACGTTTTGTTCGCATTCATCCGCCTCGAGGACATGACAGCTGGAAGTCAGACATTAAGAATAATACAAGCACAAACTTCTTGAGCAAGTTGGAGAGTAATTTTATCCTTTTGCTTCACAG
The DNA here is from genome assembly GCF_036320965.1 of Panulirus ornatus. Lineage (NCBI taxonomy): Eukaryota > Metazoa > Arthropoda > Malacostraca > Decapoda > Palinuridae > Panulirus > Panulirus ornatus. Next base: position 4,282,023 of record NC_092229.1, read on the forward strand.
ATACCGAAGTTGTGAAATCACCCATCCACACCACCCGTTTTCTTCACTTTTTGAGGCTTAGAAAAATTCTTTTTTGAAAGGCTAGAAAAGTAGGTATAATCAGAATATTTTTTTACTGAGAGAGAGAGAGAGAGAGAGAGAGAGAGAGAGAGAGAGAGAGGTCACCCGAGCCAGCTTGCTGGACAAACTAATTGAGAAATGGATATCGTAACAACGTTATGTCAAGACGAACTTGTATATGTGGTTGTGGGGTGGAGGGGGTTTATTCGCTTACCGGCTCTCATGTTGTCACACACACACACACACGAAGGCCCAGCTGGCTCCAGATGGGAGTGTCAACATAATTGTGTGATACTCATACAAACCCAAGTGACGTCTTGGTCTTTCACTATGAAAAATATGTGCTGGTGAAGTCCACACTCATCCTCGTATAAGTTTGTTGAGTATTCCTGGTAAATTATATGGGAGGGTATTGATTGAGAGGGTGAAGGCATGTACAGAGCATCAGATTGGGGAAGAGCAGTGCGGTTTCAGAAGTGGTAGAGGATGTGTGGATCAGGTGTTTGCTTTGAAGAATGTATGTGAGAAATACTTAGAAAAGCAAAGGGATTTGTATGTAGCATTTATGGATCTGGAGAAGGCATATGATAGAGTTGATAGAGATGCTCTGTGGAAGGTATTAAGAATATATGGTGTGGGAGGCAAGTTGTTAGAAGCAGTGAAAAGTTTTTATCGAGGATGTAAGGCATGTGTACGTGTAGGAAGAGAGGAAAGTGATTGGTTCTCAGTGAATGTAGGTTTGCGGCAGGGGTGTGTGATGTCTCCATGGTTGTTTAATTTGTTTATGGATGGGGTTGTAAAGGAGGTAAATGCAAGAGTCCTGGAAAGAGGGGCAAGTATGAAGTCTGTTGGGGATGAGAGAGCTTGGGAAGTGAGTCAATTGTTGTTCGCTGATGATACAGCGCTGGTGGCTGATTCATGTGAGAAACTGCAGAAGCTGGTGACTGAGTTTGGTAAAGTGTGTGGAAGAAGAAAGTTGAGAGTAAATGTGAATAAGAGCAAGGTTATTAGGTACAGTAGGGGTGAGGGTCAAGTCAATTGGGAGGTGAGTTTGAATGGAGAAAAACTGGAGGAAGTGAAGTGTTTTAGATATCTGGGAGTGGATCTGTCAGCGGATGGAACCATGGAAGCGGAAGTGGATCATAGGGTGGGGGAGGGGGCGAAAATTTTGGGAGCCTTGAAAAATGTGTGGAAGTCGAGAACATTATCTCGGAAAGCAAAAATGGGTATGTTTGAGGGAATAGTGGTACCAACAATGCTGTATGGTTGCGAGGCGTGGGCTATGGATAGAGATGTGCGCAGGAGGATGGATGTGCTGGAAATGAGATGTTTGAGGACAATGTGTGGTGTGAGGTGGTTTGAGCGAGTAAGTAACGTAAGGGTAAGAGAGATGTGTGGAAATAAAAAGAGCGTGGTTGAGAGAGCAGAAGAGGGTGTTTTGAAATGGTTTGGGCACATTGAGAGAATGAGTGAGGAGAGATTGACCAAGAGGATATATGTGTCGGAGGTGGAGGGAACGAGGAGAAGAGGGAGACCAAATTGGAGGTGGAAAGATGGAGTGAAAAAGATTTTGTGTGATCGGGGCCTGAACATGCAGGAGGGTGAAAGGAGGGCAAGAAATAGAGTGAATTGGAGTCATGTGGTATACAGGGGTTGACGTGCTGTCAGTGGATTGAAGCAAGGCATGTGAAGCGTCTGGGGTAAACCATGGAAAGCTGTGTAGGTATGTATATTTGCGTGTGTGGACGTGTGTATGTACATGTGTATGGGGGGGGGGGGGGTTGGGCCATTTCTTTCGTCTGTTTCCTTGCGCTACCTCGCAAACGCGGGAGACAGCGACAAAGTATAAAAAAAAAAAAAAAATATATATATATATATATATATATATATATATATATATATATATATATATATATATATATATATATATATATATATATATATATATATATGTGTGTGTGTGTGTCGTCATATGCTTTTCTCAAGAAGAAATAAAGTTGGCATGGCCAAATACCACTCGGATTGCCTCGATCATTCTCGCTTGTAGTGAGCCTTACTTCCATAACTCTCTCTCTCAGCAGCAAGATAAGAGCCGTTGGAGCAAGCATCACCAAACCTGGTGTACGAATTTATCTTGATAACGTCTTTTGCGACGACCGACATACATCACGCAATTAGCCACCCACCCGCTGATGTGCGGGGGAGGCCCACCGCCTGGCTCTCGTGGACCAAGTCCTGAACAATATTTTGTCCTGTGTCTCGCTCTGATTTTTTGTCATTTCCTCTTTTTCTTCTGTGAATCAACGAAGTAATGGTTTTCATCATGAATGACGTACGCCTACATGATTCAATTCTCACACGAGTTATATGGTGATGATAAATTGAAATCTATACCGTTTGTACACGTTTGTGATTGTGTCTGTCTGTCTGTGTCTTGCTAGAGATGGGAAGGAGGAGGAGAGGGCAAGAGCCGAGCTTGGACCAGCTCCCTTCCTCGAGCAGGACACAGCTCCCCTGGTGACACAGGCGGACTGGGAGGGGGGGGGCAACAACAGGGAACATGTACAGAGGGTTAATAACTCAACCTCACCTGTAGCGCTGAACTTGAAAAAAAAAAAAAAACGCTAACAAGTTTATTCATTCTTTTTTTTCTCTCTCTGTTGAGAAACAAACGTTCACGTTTGACGTCTGCATCAAAAGGTGAACACACACACGCACACTTTTGATATATCGGCCAGAATAAACTTGGTGGTATGAGGGGGAGGGGCGCCGTAGCCTGGGTGACACCACTTTCATCAGGGTCTGAACACGGTGGTTGGCTTTCCCCACTCAGTCACCTGTTCCTTTTGAAGCTATGGACTGTCTTTTTTTCCTAGCATGTTTTGCGATCTTTTTGGTGAATGTTAACCCTATCACGACCTCTGTGGAGGACGTGGGTGTAGTAAGTGTGAAGAGGAAGGTAGGCCATTGGTAAAGCCTCCTTTGTGTCCCGCTCCTCTGAGCATTACCCTGCGAAGAGATGAGGAAGAGAGCCGAAGTTCTTGTCGTTCCAGAGACGTATATTTAAAGCAGTACCAAGATAAATCACTTGTAGCTTCCAGGAGAACTGGATCCACAGTGAAGGCCTGTTTGATCCGTGATTCATACGCTTGAATACCTTAACCTGTCAAATATACCTAACTCAAGACAGCAAGGTTTGGACTTCGGAAGGTTTAGACAGCTCAGGGTGAGGGAGGAGGATGATAGACAGTAACCAAACAAAAGACGAAAAACCTCTGGCTATCTCCCCTTTTCCTCCAGAAGAGCCTCTGTATTACATCCCTCACCAGGCCTATTGGTACTCCCTACCAGGTCCTTCTGGACGTGTAGTGCCTGGTCTTTCCTGCGTGTCAGAGGCCCCATCACCACCTCTGTCGCCCACCGCCAGGTATGACAGAGTCGTCTATCATCCACCACAGAGTGAGCGTGAAGAGCAGTCATAACGAAGAAGTTACTTGTGGCACAATCGTCTCGTGGATGCTTCATACTTTACTACAACCTTATTGCACCTTCACGCTTCATTCCGTGTCATAAAAGGGGCTTAAAAAAACCGCCGTGATTTCGGTTTGATTCGTGGTGTCGTTTCGAGTGTTCATCATGAGAAAGTTTAACCAACATTAGACTCGAGCAGTTTAATGAGCCGATGGAACAAACCGCCTGTTACTCTCCCCGCCCACAGTATGACCTTACTAGTCATCACTGCTTTAAAGTTTAGAAACACAAAGATCACACTCGGGCAAATAACATACAAAAGACTGCTGCATATTCTGGTGCTTCCAGGACTGGAATTCAGGTTATTCATTCATCAAAAAATAGTTATGTAAATATGGCCTGTAAAACTGCCTGCTAATAACCCACGATTCCAGTTTCGTTACTCTTTTATTTCCAGTTTTTTTCCAGCTCTCGGTAGCTCCTCATTTCTGGGCAGTGGACTGGCGTTGGACTCTCTCTGGACTCTCATTGGCTTGGCTCTGGACTGACACTAGACTGGAAATGTAGTGGCTCTGGAAGGCCACTGAATTGGCACTGGACTGGATTCGTCCTGATACTGAACTCTTATTACTGGAATGGCACTGTAGTGGCACTAGACTGACGCTGGACTTTCACTGGACGGACGCTGGACTGATCCTGGACCTTCACTGTGGCCTACCAGCGCTCCAGTTCCATGAGGCGGTGGTCAGCTTTAATGATGTTACTGGAGTTCTTGCTGTGCGTTCGCGATGCGATTTTATGCAGCAACTGCGACTGTGTGGTTCCTTAACGGTTGAAGCTGTTGGTGGTGTAGTCTGGAGGGACCGAGCGAAGAAAAAGGAAGGACTGAGAGAAGAAAAGTTAGGGACTATATTAAGATAAGAAGTGATGGGAAAGAAGGAACGAACTCTGGGAAGAAAAGGAGGAATCAAAACATGTATATATATATATATATATCGGAACAGCATTATTACGTACATATAAGAATACATGTCGGCTAAAACTACCAGAGCTAATTTTCCAGCATCAATTTTCCTCATCTCTTAAACACCATCCGTACTGCTGTCGACCCACAATCACCTGTCAACAAACCTAATCATGTCACTCCCTCTATGCTTTGATTAACGTAAAAAGTCATTACTCTGTCTCGTGGCTCCCGATTTTTAACACGCTTCATCGATGACTTGAAGGTTTTACAGAGATATATTCTCGCTTGAGGTGTCTACGCTTTTGCTTCGAGGTTCCAATATTCCCCCAGACCAGCTCTCGTATCTCTCGCCCTTCCATGCGCTGGGTATTACCATTTCTCCTTCTTATGTCCAATATATCTTTTAAAATCCTCCTTTTCGTCTTTCACAACCTCCGCACTTGCTTTGTGGTGATGCTTTTCCCAATATCATCATGTGTTACGTATAACCTAAACCTTCTCAGGTCGGAATTATTACCCTAGTTTTACTAGAATTATTTCATGGTTATTCTGTTACATAATTCATATCCTGAACTCCAGCGTTTCTCATTTTCATATTTGCATATCCACTGTTTCCCCTCTTTATTTTCAATCTCCCGTTCTTTTGAATATAATAAATGGCGGAAGTGCATAATTTTTTTTTTGCTGTTCCTTTGATAACGGATTGGAATTGTCTATTGCTCATTTTGAGGGGAAGCAGAAATCTGTTTTCAAATAATCCAGGACTGCTTTTCCCAAGTCTTTGAGACAACCTCGAGGCATCTATCAGAGCACGAAGATAACATTGTACAATCTTCGAAGTTTATTCTTCGATATCGGTTTACTTCCCCTGTTGTAACCTCGGCTTGATATTTTTTTTCCCCCAATGACGTCAACATGCTTCCTTCGTCACCTGTCATTTCTCCAGTCTTAGTACTGATTCATCCACAGGGTTCACTTCTTTTTTGTAATCTCGCTTTTCCTCTTGGATAAGCGCTACCTTTACTGCTGCTTCTTAGTCTAAGAAACCGTGTCCCACTGAACAATTAACCCAAGTACACCTTTACCACGGAATACCTGTCTTAGTCCACCTGTTTCACGGAATACCTGTCTTAGTCCACCTATTTCACGGTACACCTGTTTTACGGTACACCTATACCACAGTACATCAGTCCTACGGAACCCCTGTCTTGCAGTACACCTGTACCACAATACACCTGTTACATGGTACACCTCTTCCATGGTACACCAGCAACGGGAGGCAACTTGTGGTACTCTCTCTCCTCCATCCCACGACAGAAACATACGTGACTCTCCTTCCCTTACATCTTCCTCTGTATACACCACCAGACCTGAATTGCTACTGAGCTGGGTTTCTATGTAAATGTCTTCCCCTCATGAATGAGAGAGAGAGAGCAGCCCCATTCTATCTCATGAGAGAGACAAATATTTTCTTTTTCTCTTATTTTCGGGAAGGGAGGGTGCAGTTTATGACGTAGTTGGAGGAGAGTTTTTGAATATAGGAGTTGGGGGGGAGGGGCCTCCTTTTGTGTACCCTCAAAGGGGTGCATATCTTTTTTTTTCTTTTCCCTAAACGTTGGGAGAATTTTGTAATTTTGTGGAATGCATCTTTCATTCCTTCCCCAGCAGGAAGGAGACTTTTTCTTTTTTTTGATGTTAGACAAGGAATATATATTTTTCTTTCATCTGGGAAACGTATAGGGGAGGGGTACTGGGTAGGTGGGTGTGATTCTGTGTACCCTTTGGTAAGTGAAAATGTCTTTCTGAAGATACATGAATAAAAGTATTAGTGTGTATAAAGTATTTGAGTAATATATATATATATATATATATATATATATATATATATATATATATATATATAAATTTATACACAAGCGACACACTGAGTAAACTCGCTGGAAAAATAACAGAAGTTCCTGTTTATTTTTCCAGCGAGTTTACTCGTGTGTGTGTGTGTGTGTGTGTGTATATATATATATATATATATATATATATATATATATATATATATATATATATATATATATATATATATATATATAATATGCTCCCTATTCCATGAGTACTTTCTATCATTGTGGTTCTTGATTTTCATCAAAGGGAATATAGGAGAGGGTTGAGAATTAGTGAGAGAAATTTCGAAAAGAGAAATGAAACAAACATCAAAAGTGGCGTTTCCCTGAAAATCTTCGATATACGAGAAACGTGAAATTTACTTTGCGGGATCACTGTGGGATGGAAATGGTTCCCCCTCATTTATGCTAACGTAACCGAATCATCTGCTTCATTAAGATTTGTACAAGAGAATACGGCTCAAATTTGCCAGAATCTCATGGTTTCTAAGTTGTAGCGAACGGCAGATTAAATATCAAAAGATATTAGTAAGAACGAAAGCATAAATCCTTTACAAAAAAATTATAAGCAAAAATTCGAGGGAATGCGAGATGTCACTTCGAATTCTGCTTGAAATGAGATGTTTACTGATATTCTGTCTGGTGTGGAATTTTTGTTTCAGAGTCTGAAACAGCCCAAGAAATATAACAGCTGAGGAAGGTCACTGGATATAAGTGGATGAGAAACTTGCATTTAACAACCAGGGCAATATAGAAGGTAACTTAATGAATTTTCAGAGGGAAAATGAATTTGTTGATAGGCAACAGGGCTTCTGTAGATGCAAGTCCCCTCTTGCCAATTAACTGCGCCGGGTATCGAACCCAGGTCCATTGATTCATGACCCCTCTTATTTTTTTCAACCTTTTCATTAACATCTCCATCGTTCCCATTTCCTCCACGGGCCTTGTTACGAGGGGGTAAAACAGCTGTGTGTTCAAGAGATGGTATTTTAACTCGTGTTCCTTGTGTATGAAAATGAATTGCTGTAGGGCTCTAAGTGCTTGTGCAAAGGGAATGTACAAAGGTGTACAATTGAATTCGAACAGTTGCAGACCACTGGGTTCTAACGAGGCTGTTTGTGAAGGAAGAAGAGCTCAAACTCGTTAATGGTCAATAAATGGAAGCAGAAGCCAAACTTGAAAAGGACAAATTAAAGAAACTGTAACAGAAGACCAAAAAATATATGATTTGATACGATGAAAAATGGAATAAAGCCTATGTATGTATCTGAAATACACTAAATGTAGGATGAATAACATGGCCATGAATGAGAGAAGGGAGGTGTTAATTAAGCTGTGGCCCAGTTGTTAATCAAGCTCTTGACGTGAGGGATATTTATCTTCGGCCTCGGAGGGAGCCTGGTGTAAACAACGACCACATATTACACCTTCCACCAAATGTCTCTCGCACACACACACATATCACCAGTATCGTAACCCTTCCTTGCATCATAACATCTCAGCAATAACTTTATTCTACGTCTTGTTCGACCAGACTATGATGAATCGGTAATTACGACGTAAACTGGTCGAACAAAACAACGACGACGCTTCCATACGATATTGTCATACTTTCCTTATGAGATTCGTTCGTATATCAAGCGGCATTTGGGATGCATTCCTGAAAAATGGAGTGGAGCTCAAATACGATGGAGACATGAACTTTGCAACATCATTTCGATGAACCATATGTACTTCTACATATAACAAATTTCTAGTATTCAATCGTGCCACAAGATCGCATCGTGATCTTTACTTTCGTCAGCTCGGAACCAACTCATCCACAAGGATGAGAAGGCTAGAGAGAGATTACACGGCTGTGGTGTGTTACCAGAGGAAGAGATGAGAGGAGAGGTATCTTCACGCTTTGTCATTCTTCATTGCAGCAAGATCTTCCAGATGGGATATGAATAACCTTGAAAATCATGCAGGAGACTCTGATGAATGGAAGCGTTGTGTGTATTGTTCAGTGGGATATTTCTTGGTCCTAGGAAGCTCTGCTTTACAGGCAGTGGTTTAAAGAGGAGATACATAAGGGGGAGAAATGTAATCGGTTTAAACACTAGAGAAAACATACTGGTTAATCCCTGGCAAGTGAATCGACGGAGTTGTAAATATTATTATACAAAAGTAATCCATCTTTCTACGAGTGATCTTAAACCTTCTATCATGATTACGTTTTTCTATACAATGGGATGAATAGATTTTAGAATTGAATGATGGAGTTTATTTGGGAAAACATTTCTTTTAAATTACGCACACGTTCTTTATATTGCCATTTTCAATTCCACGTATGAAGATAAGCTTTATATTTCCATAGAGTATTTTTCAATGTTCGCTTGCCTAAGAATATGATAAAAGGCCTCATTAAAACTTACTTCTTTTGAGGTTGAGTGTGCTACTCAACATTCCTTCTATCAGCAAGGCGATAGCGGGCATGTTAACAAGCGTAAAAAAATGCAGTTAAAGGGAGACTCTCTGGGGGTTTCGGGTCACGAGTTTTTGGCATCAGATGCAGAGAAGCGCATGACGGTGTGGGGGTATCTTTGCTCAGTCAGAGATTCTTCAGACTGCAGAGCACAGAGTGTAATGCTCTCGCTAGTAAGAGGGGGAGGTGGTTGGGTTGGGGGGCTGAGCTGGTCTAGCGTTACAGTGATGCACTTTCAGGAAAGGTGGGATTGGGAGGGGGATCAGGTTACAAGTGGTGGCGCCCCTTTGTCTGCCTGAGGGAGGTGTCATGACTCAGAGAGAAAGGGTGAGGGTATGGGAGTAGAAAATTGCCCGGGGGTGGAGAGAGAGAGAGAGAGAGAGAGAGAGAGAGAGAGAGAGAGAGAGAGAGAGAGAGAGAGAGAGAGAGAGAGAGAGAGAGAGAGAGAGACCGACCTACCTACCTTCTTCAATCATCGTCCCTTTCATTCGGGATTATCTTTTTTTTATGCTTCGTGCCTTTCCCATCCCGAACGAGCCAGGGGCGGACTGGTATGCCTGCGTTGGGGGAATACAGAAGGGGAGGATTTCCACTCCCCTCTCCGGCCCAATTAGTCACCTTTGACACATATGAGGCGAGTTGTTTTGTCTCTTAACATGTGTATATCTGGAGGCTAAATGATAGACTAAAACACGCTCCATTTCCTAATGATTTGAGCCTAGAATTTTGGGCGGTCTACACTGATTCCGTCAGTATCTTTCGAACTCTGAACTGTGTCGCCGCTGTGGAACACACGTATTCAGCTTCCACCTGTTGCAAATGAATTTATCGCGACGTGAATGGTAAATTACGGGTCCACCGAAATCTACCGCACGCACTCGGATTTTGGTCGACATCGAGATCCAAGGTAGTCTCTCTCTCTCTCTCTCTCTCTCTCTCTCTCCATATGTGCGGTGAGCACTTCGCGCAAGCCCATGCTATTCTGACAAACTCGTCAAAAGGAACTTTCTAATTAATAACGGGCTTTGAGAGAGAGAGAGAGAGAGAGAGAGAGAGAGAGAGAGAGAGAGAGAGAGAGAGAGAGAGAGATTCATGACAAATTTGAAAAACGCCAGATAATGCCACTTAGGAAACCCAAGGAGCACACAGCAGCACACAGCACTGATGTACACCCCCCACACTTACACAGTATCCAATTCTGTCAACAATAACCTCATAACCACTCGTCACACTACACCTAACCTTTAATATATCAAAGAACTCTCCGTCATAAAGAACTTGCAAATAATATCGTCAGGTTTTTGCAAAAGGGCAAAATTTCGTAATCTGTGATTCTCTCTCTCTCTCTCTCTCTCTCTCTCTCTCTCTCTCTCACACACATTCTCCATCAGAAAAGAATAATGATAATCACAAATTGTAAAATTATCTGGACGTTTTCCAGCTAGTGGGAGGCATTGCATTGTCCTCGGCTAATTGGATGATAGTTTCGTAATGGATTAAACTGTCCAAAGGATCGAGCACGGAGCCTGAATGTGGATTTCTGTGACAGAAGTTGCAGCTCGAACACTGGATGGCAGAAAGAGCTGTGGATCGAATGAATTTCATATATATATATATATATATATATATATATATATATATATATATATATATATATATATATCCTCTCTGAGAATGTAATAAATGAAAGTACTCGCTGATCATATATATATATATATATATATATATATATATATATATATATATATATATATATATACTCCAAAATTCGTATCTTAAAATGGTGCACTCGTTTCAGTGCTGTAGCTGTTCCGTTTTCAAAATTCTTGCCTCGTAAGGTTATGATCTTGTATATTGCCAGTAGATGTCAATTAATGCTTGTAGGTTTGTAGCCTGTATATGCTTGTACGCTCTTGCTTAAGCCTGTAAATGCTTGTAGACCCCTGCTTTAACTTGTAGACCCCTCCTTTGACTTGTAAGAACTTGTGGGCTCCTTCCAATCATCTATAATTCATTCATTTCCATAATATTTTCCTTATCACTTACAATCTATTCATTATTTCCATATATTTCCTCCAATCACTTATCTATTCTTTATTTCTATATTTCCTCCAGTTACTTGTTCTTTCATCATTAACATATATTTCCTCAAATTTACATAATTCATTTTTTTTCATGAAATCTTTCTTTCCAATCACTTGCGATTCACGGTAATAGATTAATCATGTTTTAATTTCCCTTTAAACTCACGACGAGAAAAGCAGAAATTTACACGTTCCATCTCCCTACCGGACACCTGGCTCTGTACATTCACGACAAACCGAAAGTGAAAAGCTTCTCCCCATTCGCTGCAGCGTTTTGCTGTCGTATCCAAGCGAAATCTCGAGCCAAAGTACGCTCGGGGAAGAAAAAAAAAAAACTATCCTCCCTGATGGGAACGATGAATTCCGAAACGATCAATACGACTCGTGTTGCATCGGTAGGTTTGGCAAGCGTGATGTGCGAGGCAAACTTCCTATTGATTACGGTAGTCACCACTCTATGACGAATTCAATCGAAGTACTGAATTGATATGACATTTATTAGGGCAAATGACAGGAAATGTTTGCAAAATTATATATTTCAGTATCCTAAAATGAGGGCTGCCGAACCAGTATGGGCGGCATTTATCAAAATCCTTCGTCCGTGGTGTCATACCATTTCACACAAAAAGTGGTAAGATACTATACATTTTTTCCTCTACCGTGTGTACCTGTACCGTGATAGACATTCCCCAGCTCTAAAACACGACAGATTTCTGTACATGACAGAAGTTTGCATTACATTTTTGAGAGACCATTTTACTTGCTAGCACTTCATTGGTAATTGCCAATAAAACATAGATGGAAAATAGGCGTATCCCCTCCTCATTGTTTCTATGAAGCTTTCTTTGATATATTGTATAGGTGAAAGTTCAGCTGCTTTGAACGTTTGTCTCGTCCTTCAAACACTATCTTTTTTTTCTCTCTCCGTAGCTATGAACGAGATTCGGCCTCGCTGAAATGTAGACCAGATATTTTCATTGGTACGTGTGCCAACGTTTCATCCGTCCCTGGAACAACATTTTTACAGTATCATGAAATCCCTACACACATACATATATCCCAGTTTGGTGAGATAAACTTTTGTAAAAACTTGACTGCAGATAGTTTCAATCTATTTCGTCATAATCCTTGTGACATTATGGGAAACATGTGTAAAATCCCTTGACGTTCGTAAATTGTTTCACAGAATACGAAAAATAAAAATGATTATATAAGCAGATTCTCAAAAGTCTGAGTAAAACTTTTAACCCCTTGAGCGGATAGGAAGGACCTTTGAGCACGACGGTACGATCCTTGAGCATGAGCGTACAATCTTAGGGCTCGAGGACACGACCCTTCAGTATTGACGATCTGGTTTTTGACCTGACATTTCAGGACCAGGTCAAAGATCAGGCCGTCATACCTAGGGGTCGTGCCGTCGTGTTCAGGGGCCATACCACCATACTCAAAGGTCGTACCTTCGTGCTCAAGGGTCGTAGCGTCGTGCTCAAGTTGACGCAATTTGTTACAGGAGGATGTCATTTTTCGAACTAAGAATCAATGTTTTCCTGCAGTGTGGTAGATCGGAGGTTGAGGGTGGGTGGGAGAAGTGAGGTGGGAGGAGGAATGCCAAGTGAGCCACCTCACAGCCACTCAACTCCTGGAGGTGCCGAAGTTGAGTAGGAGGGCGTCCCCACAAGGGAATACTGCCAGCCCGAAGTTTTCCTAACTCTGGAAAGTGTGGTGATGATCGCTGGATTACGGAAGTTGCTCGAAAATGACCACCGCGTCGGTGGGAATGTGGTACGCAAGTCGTCGACACACACTTGCACTCGTTTACAAACTTACGCATGCTACCTCACACTCGTTCACACCCTTAGGCATGATACCTTGCGTTCTTTCACACATGGGCATCTTTTTGTAAGCTAGCCTTCAGCTTTGACACTAGCTAAACTAATGACTCCACATTCTCCATGACGACCCTCCCCTTCTCCAGAATCCCACCTCTGAATGACCCCCCCCCCCCCCCCCACTTCCCAGACACTCCTCCGCTTCAGGTCCTACCCCTTCCCTAAACCCATACCTCACTTCATGACCCTCCTTCCCTCGCACTCCGATCGCTGTGGCCGTAGCGTTCCGTCCAGTCTCTGACCATGCTGACGTGGGCCCGACATTGTCTTTTTTTTCCATTTAATAAAAACTAAAATTTAAAGAATTCTGGGAAGAACTGCTCAAAAAAAGTTTGGATTGTGGTCTTAGTTGTACCCAACAAGTCCTCTGGCAAGGTTAAAGCCTATCCACGTTGCCCTTTTTCGTCTTGTTCATTTCGTTCATGTAGATACATTGACGTCCAAGCCATTGATCCTCTTTGGCAGAATTTAACAATTACGTCGCCGCAACACAAACCAAGGCTTTTGGGACATATGATAGGCGTCGCTCCCTCTATACCCTACCATAGTGCTTGATAAACTGGTATCCCTTATAACGTGCCGAGTTGGAGGAGTTCCTCAACCTCGCAGCGGTGGTGTATGACTCGCACGCCGTAGACGTGGCGCCCTGAGGCTTTTAATCTACACAAGACGTTACGAGGAGATATTGCCCATTCTCCCTCGACAATTCCGCCTGCAGGAGGGTGACACCGCTAGCAAGAGGTCACCTTCGGCGAGGCCGTATCATCGTCACTGGAGGAGGAGGAGGTAGGGTACAGCCTCATCGAAGACCTTCTCGATCTAAAGGAGTCCATTTTTCCTTTCTGCTGCGTGGAGTACGGCCTCGAAGCTGAAGGAACCCATTATATATATATATATATATATATATATATATATATATATATATATATATATATATATATATATATATATATATATATATTTATACACATATACATGTATATATATATACTTTAGGAGAGCAAGGTGGAAGGGAGAGAAGCCACAGTTCCCTGTTATTTTGCCATGATTTTTGCCCTCAGGAGGGAGCAAGAGCTTGGTTGCCATGGTAAGCGGGGCGGACCAGGAAACGGCCCAACGTAAAATGGTAAAAGAATTGGACGTAAACGTCAGGGAGAGGAAGAGAGAGAGGGAACGATGAGAGGAGAAGGACGGAGGATAAGAGACAAGTAGAGGAGGAGAACGCGATATAGGAGGAGGAAGAGCTCCAGGAGGATGAAAAGAGGAAAAAAGATCTCAAAAGGAGGAGATGGAAGAACTAGTAGAGATAAAACAAGATCAGAAAACGGAGACAATGAGATATATACACTGTACCAGATAACGGTGGTGGAAATACAAGCAACAGCAATCAGAAATAAAAGGCCAATGATAAAGACAACAATCACAAAGACAATCGCAGGAACACAGTCGAAATCACGATAACGCTGAGAGACCCAAGAGCAACATAAAGTGAAGCATAACGGGTGAAGTGTTCCCCTGAGCAAGTATTCCCTCTGGCTTATCCATCAGGGAACATCAATAACCCTTCAGCTAATTAGTTACCCTGACACGTATTAGTGTGAATGCTCGCTCCTGTGAAGAGGTAGAGTAACTAACATGGCTAGTTTTTTGATTGGTAATTTGAATATAATCCAAATGTAATTCAAAGTTGAACCAGAAATATTCGAATGTATTCTAAATGTAATTCAAATTCTTGTTTTGACGAGAGACCATTATCAGGCATCTGGATTATCAAACAGTTTGTCCTCGATAATTCATGCCTTAGTGTTTAAAGAGATAACAGCGCAAAGTATGTCCTTTGAGTCGTATATCAATCATTATTTTGTCTGATGAACATATAAGTTAATACAAACACTTCAGGAGCAAATGATCAGTGAAATACGATCCTGCGAGGTAGACAGGTAGTGAATAACGCAAGTGTTTAGACGTCATGGCCACAAAAGAGGTGAAAACCTGCGTTTGATGTGTTCTTTGAGACCTCATCCATCGTGCCACTAAACGGCTAAGGGCTGTAGTGGCCATGTCCGAGATACAGATGTAAGGAGCCACGGAAACAAAGGTTGATGTCGGAAATAACAGAAGATCTGAAGGAAGATGAAACGTCTAAGACAGCGGGAGAAGGGGTGAACTGACGGAACAAGGAGACAAAAGTAAAGCACGAGGATTGGAAGAGAAGCGACGAAGGCATACAGTGGGGTTACTGCAGCGGTATGGAAGAATTCGGGAAATGAGAATCGAAAAGATAAAGGAAGATGGGAAGCATACGATAGAGATAATGAGAGATATAGAGGACAGCAATACTGATAGTACCAACCCTGGTGAGCTACATCTCACAGACGAGACATTTTGAGACGTAGGTGTCTCATCCCTCCCTCTCATCTCCCTTCCTGGGATCTGAAAAAGTATTTATCATCACATACACACACTCCCTTTGTCATCTGAACTGAGCCATTCTTGTTTATCATTTTACACTCGCACACAATCTCTTATGTGCTCTGAACTGACCCATTCTTGTTCTCATCTATCACACACACGCATATTCGTGACGATCTGAACCGAGCAATATTTGTTTACAAAGTAATTATCTGAAGTTTTAAATCCCTTCGAAGCGAATCAAATTATCCCTCACAACCTCAAAAGTTTCTACAGTTTAATCTAAAACAACAACACTTTTAACGACATTAGATTTTCGCGAGGGTAAAAAAAGATTTAAAAAATCTTTTTATAAGTATTATTAGCATGTTTATATACATATATTATCATTCTTGGTGGCTTTTATCCGCGTTAGCGAGGCAGCGCCAGGAAAAGACGAAAGAAGGCCAAATCCGCTCACATCTGTTCTCTAGTTTTCATTAGTAATGCACTGAAACCGACAGTTCCCTATCCACAGCCAGGCCCCACAAACTTTTCTATGGTTTACCCTTGACTCTTCACATGCCTTAGTTAAGGTCCATTGACAGCACGTCGAGCCCTGTATACCATAACGTTCAAATCCACTTTATCTCATGCACTCGTTATATCCACCTGCATTTTCAGGCCCCGATCGCTCAAAAATCTTTCATTCTATCCTTCCATCTACAATTTGGTCTCCCCATTATCCTCGTTCCCTCCACTTTTAACACACGTATCCTCTTTGTCAACCTTTCCACATTCATTCTCTCAAGAACACCATATTAAACATCAGTTCCTAACTATCACATCCACTCCTCTATCATTCTCGTTTCTGCCTCTAAACTGTCACTATACATCCCATCTGCCCTAAGATGGTCTCGCTGTCAGAATATATTCATAGCAACGCTCGGTACTCGATAGATGTTAGTGGACTATCGAGGTCAAGCCTGAGGACCTATTACCCTCCTCCCTACCTTTTCGCTTTCTCCTCCTCACCGCCTTCTCAAAAACCCCTCCAATAAAACCTCATCCAAATTCTTCAACCTCCATCACCTCACCCTCCAAACGATAATCAAGGAAAACTTGCGTGGCATCATTTCCAGCCACCACAACTTACGCTACCTATTCAGTCGCGAGGCATGTTCTTTCTGGGGTCATACATTCTCTTCCAAATGATTATTTAAGGCCGGGGTGAGTAATATGTTAACCCCATCCCTCGAGGGCATTGGCAGCGGAGACGTATACCACACCTGGGAAATTATGTGCCCTGCACACGCCTAGACCACTTTTTTTGTGGGACAGGAATGCTCGTGCTGTAACATACGGTGCTATGTTACTTCTTCGTCAAGATAGTGTGCTCCTTTGGCGTCTGTGTCATCGATCTTGAAGGTAAAGAAAGAGATGGCTACATAAGGGACATCTAAAGATAACAATGTCCAAATTCATCACGTTACACGGGAGACCTTGTGAGGAATATTCCTAGGTAGAGGCATTAGGTTGTGTTTGCAGTGTTTCAGATTTTTTTTTCATTGTCACCCAAGATCTATTCAAAGGCTTCTGCAGCTCAGGGTTGCGACGTAACTCCGGGATTAGACTAAGAACAACCCCATTCGCTCGCATTCACTGTGTTGGTCACCGGAACCACAGGTCACTGAGAGCACGTCGCTCCATGTATACCACATCACGCCAATTCGCTCTATCTCGCGCGCACCTTACACCCTCCTGTTGGAGCCCTGAACATGCTTATCTTCCATTCCATCCATCTCCTCTACCTCAAGAGTCTCCATTTCCCTTTGAAATTCTTCAATGAGCCTATACTCCCACTCGTCCACAGACCTTGATACAAACTACCCAGAAATCAACTTCCACTTATTGTAGAACCACAGTGAATAGGAGTCCATTAACACGCATATATATAGGGCAAGTGCACTTTCGTGTGATAATCACATCATCAGGGGAGATATAAGAAAGAAATATGTCAGTTGATATACAACTAAGATACGTAGCTAGGACGCTATTTGGTAAACAAGTGACTTGTTTACCCAATGGCGTCCTACCTACGTCTCTTCGTTGTATATCAACTGAGTGTTATATTTCTTGTATCTCCCCTGATGATGTGATTATTACACGAAAGTGCACTTGGGAACCTACAGTTTCATTTTCTCCGTGGACTCGGGAATATACTTGATCACGCGCAAAATTGTAATCCTTACCAATATATATATATACATGTATATATATACAAAATGCCGCTTTTGTCTCATGAAAGTCTTGGATATACCTTCATGCAGATATAAAAATGTTTCTAAAATGCACGTTTTAGTTGTCTTCAACAAATGTTTTATACTTCGTGCAGATTTGGCAAAGGCAGGGGTTGCAGTTGACGCTGGATCCTCCCGGAAATATTGCATGCTGTGTTGACCCTCGCATAAAGATGAAGAGCAAAAATCCCGTTTCATTTCGACATCCTTTTGGTGCTTCATAAAGAAGTAAAGTGGATTACTTTCGTTTCGATGATTTTACGACATGTCTAAACCATGCGTTCATCGGGAAGAGGAAAACTGTTTTCCAGACTATGGAGCATCATTACACTCGGATGCAACACGTTCTCTCTGTATTCCAGAGTTTGTTCCTCTTGTCCAGCAGGGCGTTCCATGCGCGAGGTTTTCCATGCACCCCATTTCCTGCTTAAAGGTGCTCCACGCTGGTCCTCGTCCAGATATGCAAGTTGCTCTTCTTTCACCTCCAGCATTCTTCCAGTTCAACACTTCCAGAATTTAAGACAGATCTCAAATTATCCTTCCGTCTCATTCATGGTCATTCCTTATTCTCTTACAATCCTTTCTCAGAACTCGTTGAAACTCTCTCCTTAACCTGCTCGACCTCCAGTCAACCTTATGACACCTCTCCATCACTGACCTACTCGCTAATTCACCAACACATTTTTCCTTTATTTCTGTATCCTCATTCATCCTGGCTCTGCTTTTCTTGTTTACTTAGACCTGAAAAAAAGATAGACAACACCCACTATCTGTATCATAAGAGTAATGTAATATCATAGGACCACAATTGACTCCCATACATTATACGAAAATAAGAAAGATTATCGAATATATTACCCCAATTCAAAGCTCGCATGTATATCTCTATTGATCACTTGCCTCAGAGCACCAACACCTTCAGAAGTTCTCAAACATCTCGCTTCGTTCCCCCATTCCTAACCAGATATGTTATGCATAAATATAAGATGCCCACTGTAGAAAATGGGCAGTTTTCTTCCATATTCGTTTCTCGTAAAAATCTATATACTGCATAGCTGGTCAATTAGTTACACTACCCCTGCTCTAAGTCAGGTTTGGGAATATGAAATTATAGATTTCTCATTTCAGGATGAAGCCCAATGAGATCAAGACACCTGCTCACTAACAGAGGGAGTCATGGAAACAGAAATTAATCGCCTCGATTTCTCATATTCCTGATGCCTTTAATACTATCGGGAATCGATCGCCTGACAGAGCTCAGGCGCTGTCCTGCTATCGACAACCTCACTTAGACAATCCCTGCATGACCTACTGACCTCGCATGACCTGCTGACCTCACACGAAACGCCCACTGCACCTAACCCACTTATCTTTCTTTACCCATAATCCTCATGTGGTCCTCTGAATTCACATGACCTACACATAACCCGCTGATTTCACATATGCTGACTTCATATGACCCACTGACCTCTCGTGATCTGCCGACCGTACATGACCTCCGTAGCAAATCCAAGCATCGTCCTTAAATTCTTCGTAGACTAGAGACAATCTTACTCCCTCGCCTGTACTAAAAAATAACAACACGACTGTCATTCTTCCCTAACTCATCTCTTCCTTCCCCGCCTGGTCTTCCTCAGTCTCCACCACACGACAGGGAATGTCAGAAAAAAGGTGCAGAGAGAAGCATAGATCATCTTTAATCTCTTGCATCACCAGTCAGAGGGCGCGAAACACAATTGCTCAGCGGGGAACTCCATTGTGTTTTCTGGAATGGAAGTTTGTGTGAATAACTGGTTGGACGGCCAGCTGTGAATCTGGCCAACCAAAGTCTTGTCACTTACGGAGGATGGTGTCAAGTGCCTTTCTTTTCTGTGTTTGTGTTGGGGAACCGAGTCAAGAGCTTTGTTGACGTATATTGCCACTAATACTGTGCGGGATGGGGGCCCTAGTCGGTTAAGGCCATGTTGTGCGAGGTTTGTGTGTAGGGGGGGTGATGGGAGCGATTGTGTCTAAAGCCATGTTGTATAAGTGAGAGAAATATATTTCGCTTGACTTTGTTGATCAGTTTTTGAAAGGGTCTGAATACTTAAAACGGGAGTGATATATACGAGGCGGTAGGAGCAGGGTGAACATAGTCGTTTCCTTCAGAAGGTTTATGGTGCTATGCTGGCAAGTTTCAAGATGTAAAGGGATTTTGTTGTAACTTAAACCGATAAACAAGATTATCGAGGACTACAATTACTCAAATTGATGGCATCTTTTTGTTTTCATATTTTTTTCTCCTTGGATGTTTTCCTGAAGGTGATGTCTTTCATTTAATTGAAACCAACTACGAGAACAAAGATTTAGATGTTACTCATATCTGTTTCTTGTTTCCCATAAAAAACCTAAAATCGTTGAGGAAACAAGATACAGCGGACAAAAGACTAACCCAGTCTGATTAAACTAAGAATGAAAATTTCATTGTAATAGGAAGAGAAAAGGAAAACCTTTACATCTAAGACATAAACAGGAGAGAATTCCAGCTAAATTGCTGTCGTAAGTGAGGATAAGGTAGAGAGAACAGAGTGAGTAAAGTTTAGTCAAGATGTTAGTGGATCGTAGGCCATAAATCTGTCCGCCTAACTAGTCAATTAACCAGTCAACATACTTACTGAATAACTAATCAATCAATCAACTAACCAACCAACTAACTCGTTAACTAAGTGACTGACTGACTATCCAACCATACAACTGATTATACAAGTAACCAACCAACAAACAAAAGACAAATAAACTAACATCGCAGTGGAGAAGTCTAGACCCCCACCCAGTTATGCCAACATCTGTAACGTCACATGTTATTACAGTCGGCACCTGATGTGTTCTGGCAGAGTCGAGCTGCATTGTAATCCCTGGCCTTGAAGGGTGGGTCACACACACACGTAAACTAGATACATCAATCCAATCTGCACTTGGCCCTAGAGATCGCTGAAACGGGTGAGTGGCTTTACTGTGTTGCAGTGCTGTTTGTCACGGTGTTTGTAATGTGTTCCAGTGTTACTGTCGTGTCGCTGTTGTTGATGATGCTGTCCAGTGTTGCGTTATCCTGCCATTGCGTCGTTTTGTATATTCAGGTATTGCGTGTTGTTTCTCAGGTCTTGTTGTTCTCAGGCTGTGTTGCTGGTAACACTCGCTCTCTGATGGTAGTGACGTTATACCGTTGCCTGTCTGTGTGTTGCTCTGGTGATGCTGCCAGGCTGTGTGTTGCGGCAGTTGCGTGTTGTGCCGTTCTGTTTTTTCAGTCTATTCCTTCGCCTCGTACTGCTAATGTTGACATTCTGGTACGTCGTAAGAGTTTCCACCTGGGATTGTCTATAAACGTTATTGGAACTTCGGAAACTTTTGGTTCTTGAGGTTTCCGGGACGTCGATTCCCCAACTAGTATGTACGTAGTTAAGGAAAGTGGATTACATATATCTTTAAAAGCTTGATCGTCTGGTACGTGCCATCATCTTTTCTTGTGTTCATTGTCTCTGCTTTCTAAACACAGATATAGGGTCCCGTGATGGAGCAGTCAACACCAATGATCTATGTGAGGTTGGTAAAGATACGGGTACTAAACAGGTAAATACAGATACACAATAAAAACAAAACAAAAACACTCGTCTTCTAACACAGTACCTCACCTCGTGTGTTATGACGGGGAACGTTCGTGAAAGAACTCGTATCTGTTGCATTCTCCAGTCATGTACCAAAACCCTTTGCATGGGAGAGCAATTTTGTCTTTCTCAGGAGATCGCTCTCTGATCTTGCCTTAGTTTCTGTCGCCCAACAGCCAGAAAATTCGACTTGTCCCTAATAAATGTAACTACTGCACACCTAGTAGTACCAAGGAGGGACTGAATCTAAGTTTGTCCCCAGAAACTCCTCTCAGTAACGCTGGTTTGTTTCTAATTTTTCTATGGGAGGTTAAGGGAGGTTTTCGTAAGTTCTGTTGATTTTTACCGAGTTCTGTTGATAACCGAGTCAGTCCGCCAAGCCGCTGGCCAACAGTCGGAGAAAGTCGTGCAAGACGGCGGACGGACGCAGATAGAGCGGCTGATGTGTTGGAGACAAAGTGAACATAAAAATCAACAGGGCATTGAAAGATTTACTTAATAGTCCTTCAGGAAGTGTCCACCGACCCGCCTCATCTGGTACGAAAATAACACTTCACTTCTTCTAAACAGGACCGAAATCGTGATGGTATTTTGGTGTACAACGTAATTATCTAAGAACAAAATCCGGGTACTTGAAAACCAGATTTTTACGAAGCGTTATTCGAGCGAAAACATTCGTGGCCACAATCACCTCTTCCCTCAACCACCAACCCATCTTACCCAAATGCCGGACATTAACATAAACAAGATGTAAACGGCAAAAACATGTGTGCAGTGCACATCTACAGGCGAGATCAGCATTTGCATACTTATCCGGATAAGGTTTTACAACAGCTGCTCAAAGCGGATGTATTAGTGTCTCATCTAATCCTTAACGATTACCATTACTCGTATATGGTTATAAATTTGAGGATATTCCCTCAAAGGCCCAGTCCTCTGTTCTTAACGCTACCTCGCTAACGCGGGAAATGGCGAATAGTACGAAATAAGTATATATATATATATATATATATATATATATATATACACACACACACACACACGACCGATGTTAAAGGGTAAACAAAAAATAATGTGGGTTATGGCAGAATTTAAAAAAAGATTAACCCTCGCCTTCCTCGTGCCTTTTATAACACCTACAACCCAGAACTCCTATTTTAAGGGCTAACTTTTCCACTCGTTCCAAAACTTTAGGATTTTTCTTTATTCTTTTTCTTTCTTTGTCTCTTTAGTCCTTCTTTATGCTTAATTTAATGCCTCCGTGAGCACCTTTTGTCCGCCGACATCGCGCCTTCGACATGAAAAGATGAAAAAAATATACATCTGTCTCTAACATATATGATTATATGTACTTTCGCTACATACAGGCTTCATATGTAAAAACATCTAATTGGCTTGTACTCACAAAAACAAGAATTTCTTCTTCCCCCACGAAAAAAAAAGGGAAAAAAATACGCATTAAGGAAAACACAATATGCAAATAGCATGATTTGTATAATAGTATCTCGTACGTTTGGAGGGAACAAGAAATAATCAAATTGGAGGGAAAAAAAAAGTAATACAATTACTCGTCCACGTAGGCGATTCTAATCTCGTTACCAAGGCCGTGTTTTCAGGCTACTTATACAATACACAAACACATACAACCAGGGTGAACACCTCCAAGCTGATGGAAACCATTATCGTCTTTGGTCAATTAAAGATTTTTATATACGAGAGAAAATAAGATCCAGTCCGCAACAGGGTTGAGCTCCCTCTCCCCCACGTTTCATGCAGCAGTCTCCTCAAACGTTTCGACCCTCTTGCAAAGCAGGGAGGGAAAGGGGCCCTAATTAGGCCATGTCTAGAGAGGGAGGGGCTCCCGTGTTGATCTATCACATAGCAGTGTTTACGCTGCTATAATGAAGTGTACATACTCCCAGGGCAACGCTGTGCTAGTGCACACGCATACACGGGGCAACATCACATTTGCGCACGTGTTTACATAGAGCAACATCACATTAGCGCACACGTTAACATAGGGCAGCATCACATGAATGTACACGTTCACATGAAACATTAGTGCACATGGGATATCACATTACTGCGCAAGTTCGCACGGAAGACCATAACATGAGTTCACATGGGACAGCATCACATGGATACACACGTTCACATGAAACATCACATTAGTGCATACATATACATAGAGCAACATCGCATCAACATGCATATCCTCTTAAAGAGGATCACATTTTGTACACACGTACAGACGGATCACCACATTAGCGCACATCCACACGTACAGAAACACCACATCAGTGCACACGTACCCACATAACATCACATTTGGCAGAGACCCCGAGCATTATATTTTTGTCTTTGTTTCTGCATTACGACTGGTTCATGACCTCGACACTTGGCCATAAAACCTCACATAAACTGTTCATATCGTGCAAGTTTACAGGACACCTTAAGTAAGAAACCGCGTTCAAAAATCCGCATACCACATTCAGAAATCGTTGTCACGTTAGAAATAATCCGTTTAACATTAAAAAGTTCGTAAAGGCTACCACTCTTAAAAATTTCTATACCATATAAAAATCTGTATAAAAGTTTCGAAATTCCGTTAACCACATAAAAAAATCCGTGTAACACATTAGATAATCTTTACACTGAAAAGTCCGTATACCATGACCAAAATTCCGTATACTACATTAAACGACCCATATACCTCACAAGAGAATCGGTATACTACTTTAAAGAACGGTATACCATCCTCCAAAATCCTTATGATCGACCAACTTTGGCTGGACGAGACAAACTTTCCAACAGACTACCCACCTCCCGAGCGTGATCATGAACATTACTCGTAATGACATGCAGACCATTGGTTTTCGTGTTAATGAAGGTACACACACACACACACACAATCTGAAAGATACGTTCACTTCGACCAGCATCACTTCGAGTACCCTTCGACGTAATGGCTCAATATCTAACATGGTATTACGAGTGTCGTACCGATCTTACGATACTTGCGAACCAGATGGTGAAAGGTGTTGCGTACGGTAATGGGTCAGATGCCAATGGTTTTCTTCCTCTTTTAATGCTCGGAGCGAAGGGGCCTGGTACGCGGGAGGTCAACGTTCCTCTTCTCCAGTGCGCAGAGAGAAGCACCGAAGGAGAGGGGACCCTGATAAGTGGAAAATCTTACTGACGATAAAAAGACGAACAGATCTGATGACTCGAATCAGAAGGTCCTTGACGACCAGACCCAGAAGAAGGTTAACAACTGCCTTAATGTCTTGCGGAGGTTTTATACCAGTGAAATCTCCTGTTTTGTCTTGAATGAGAAGGTCGATACTGTTTTATAATCCTCTGAATCACCAGAGTCGAGGGGTCGGTCAGGAGCGTCTGTGAGGAGGACCATTATTGTCCTTGAGTGTTACCGTTAAGTTTGTACTTCTCTTGGAAGACTGAGTCACGGTTACTAACATCTCATTTGGCCTCGCTGATGACACTTACGCGTTAATTAAGTCTCGTTGTCTCCCCTCTTGCCACAGACTTAGGGTCTTAGTGATAACCGGGACTCTGGGGGAGAGCAGTGACCACTAGCTTGGCGAAAATTCCTGGAAGGAGAGTGAATGCATGGGTCAGATTCTCAACACTTAGGTATTACGTCAGTGTCTAGATGATGGACGAAGCTTGGTGTGTGTGTCTATATACTTGAGTGAGACGGGCAAACTTGAGCGCAGATCTTAAACATATGAAATAGATGAATATTCTCTTTAAATCAAGGACCAGGTCAAAGAACAGGTCATTATAGCCGAGGGTGATGCCATCAAACACGAGGGGATGTACCCTCGTGCTCAAGGGCGAGCACTGAAAATATCCAGTACAGCTTTGTGAATTACTTAGACTGTAATCGTACTTTCCCCAAAAAAAGATAGGAAAAAAAATGCACGATATTTTTTTTTTTTTTTTTTGAAAATATCCATTTTCGGCAGGAGGTGAAAACTGTAGAAAGGTGCAAAAGAGAATTTTGGAGAGAGAAGCGGGACATGTTCTACTCACTACAACACACACACACACTCCACTAGAACAACAAAGGGAGGAGGGTTGCCTACGCTGGATGATGATCAGTAGCAACACAGTGTTCCATCGACACAATACAAAAGGAAGCAGATTTTATCCAGACTGTTGATTGTTACACAAAACTCGTGAGAGATAGTGAGGATGTAGTAAGGTGTATGTATTCCAGACTGCGACAGTGCATCCTGACGATAGATGAAACAGACGGGGGGAGAGAGAGAGAGAGAGAGGTGGCAGGAAATACACGAAGGTCTTTAATGAGTGATGCTCATCTGCCACGTTGAATATGAACAAACACATTAACTTTAGTTTACGGTTCGATCCTTCCTGTCTAGCTTCTCGCCTTGGCCATCAACGTTAACGCTTTGTGTGTATGGTCCTGCGGCGTTTACTGCTGGGTCGGGGGCGTAACGTCGAGCACTGAAAGACCCGATAACTAATGTATGGTTTGATGATGTCAGGTTTGATGAGGATAAGTCGCCACTTACACAAGCACACACACACACACTTATGTGATTATGATACTGCCAGGAGTTGATATATAGCAGAGAAAGACATAAGTTTGTGGGAAAGCAAGACTTGATAAGCATATATATATATATATATATATATATATATAATATTTAAGAGCCAAGTTCAGATAATTGTTATTCATCAGATAAATACGTGTTTCACCATTTCGTTTGAAGCTGAAAGTTGTGTTAATAGTTTCATACCACATTCTTAAAGGTCCTGAAACATTGGTACTTTTCTCCACAAACTCAATGTAAAAGTCTAAACCTCAAAGCGGATCTTAAACAATGGGAATGTATTATCACAAGATCTGACTACAGGAGGAGGGAGGGTCTTTACTCCCTCCCTGACCCGATGTGAGGGTAGTTTCCCTCTGGTGTGTGACCATGTCTCACTCAGGTGTGGTGGAGTGTGGCCAGCGTCTCTCCGGCGAGGTCGTTGTTTCTCTCTGGTAAAATCGTTATCGCCAGAGTCGTTCTTTTCACACTCGCCATCTTTATTTTTTATTTTTTGCCACTTCCTCTCTCTGCATGCCACGCTGAACTCTCTCTCTCTCTCTTAGCTACAGCCCAATCTCTCTCATAAATCATTCATTTATCATCCGTTTCTCACCTCTTCATCTAGAGTTCCTTTAGTCGGTTAATGATTCCATTAACTTCATTATCAGTTTCAAAAAGACATTCCTCCGTACTTCACATTATCTTCCTCCATGACTGAATTACTGCTTTACCTTCGCCTCGAAGGTTCTTAACACCTAACCTCACTAAAGCCTAGTGTAACCTCCCTATAACCTCTCACCTCAACGTGTTAACCCACCTCCAGGCATCCTACAGTTACCTACACCACCACCCAACCTCATTCTCAAACCTCCCCAATGTGCTCCCACTCGCATATTCTCACATCACAACATAATACATTCTCTCCTTTCAGGATTCTTCCTTCTGTGTCGTAGCATCTCTTTCTTTCTGTGCCCTGCGTTGCAGCGTCTCTCTCTGTTTATTCGCATGACAAGCAACTTCCTCCACTGCTTTTAGCCAGGATGAAGAGAATTTGTGACACATCTTTTTATGGACCCAGGGGGAGCATTTTGAGAAGGTTCATTTTCCCACAGTTTCTCAACTTTTCTGCAGCACATCCATCTGCAGCCTGTCCCTTGCTTGGTGCAATAGCTTGGTCTCTGGTACTGTCAGTTTTCTGTATCATGCAAAGAACTTTTCAGAAAAAAAAAATGGTGACGTCGCAATGAAAAATTCCTTACATCGTGACACACGACGCTTGGAAAAGTTGTAAAACTTGTTTGGTTACCAAGGTAGGAGAGCCTGGGGCTTTGGTTACAGGCACTGTGAATATCAGAGTTCTGCTTAAAATCACTGTAAAAGTTCGAACTTTGGTCAGTGGCACTGTACAGGCGGCGAGAGCTTTGGTCAGCATAAAGTTAGAACTTTGGTTAGCGGCGCTCTAGGACTTCAAGCTTTCCTTAGCGGCACTCTAGAAGCCGAGGCTTTCCTTAGCGGCACTGAAGAAGTTGAGGCTTTCATTAAGGGCATTGACATCATACACAGGAATGAGTGAATGTCGTCTGGTTTGCATACGATCCAATATATTCTCAACCGTAGCGTCCATCGCCTTCGGGATGTTGGCGGAGGGAAGAGAGAAGAGTAAAGAAAGACTCTATCCTTCCAAATACTTTATACCAGCTTGATGCCAGCAATGAAGAGTTCCCCGAAAGGCGCAGAAGGAATATTCTTCCGCGTCGTGTGGGTGAACTCCCTCAGCAACAAGCGCTTATACCCGGCGATGCGAGATTACTGGGGAGGCTGGGAACACATGGAAGATGAGATGACTCTGTGAGACCAACACGAGACTTTGCAAGAGTGTGCCAACTACTTTGCCTGAAATGATTTCCCAGGGGGATGGACCTGATGATGGGATTACTTTCAAAGGTAATCCTCCAGATTACCTTAAGAATTCCCTTGGTTGTATTAAAGCTGAGGATACTGATAACCTTGACAGTTATATATGCCAGACAAAATGACAGAGCTGAAGGACCTGTGAGGGTGTCTACGTTCACATGTGTCGTCCAAAGTAGTCGCCTGGAAGCCTGGAGTTCAAAGACGAGGGCTCTGGAACGCCAGCTGGATCGGTGTGATCATGACTACGAGTAATCTTAGCTGTGTGACTCGAGTCTCTATATCTGGCTACGATCTTAAAGCATTATGTTCGTCGAGACGACACGGG
Source organism: Panulirus ornatus (assembly GCF_036320965.1). Classification (NCBI taxonomy): domain Eukaryota; kingdom Metazoa; phylum Arthropoda; class Malacostraca; order Decapoda; family Palinuridae; genus Panulirus; species Panulirus ornatus. Next base: position 4,310,013 of record NC_092229.1, read on the forward strand.
GAGCTGAGCCGGAGATGAATTTCTGACATCTGACACTGTAAATGAATCACCTTGCGTAGCAGACACATTATTAGGGGGGGGGGGGGGGGTAATTCTATACGACTGAGTCCATGTAGATCGCTGAACAAATGCGTATACGCATTCTATAAATGTTTCGTATTCAGCCTACGAATTAGATTATCACTTGCTGATGGAGGTGGAATGAGGAACTACGTGTCTTCAGTTATGATTAATCATTCCAGAAATAAGTCCAGTGATCAGGGGGAAAGCTTTACGATAACCTGAGAATGATGGATCTAAGCTTAAAGCAGAGGAAGGGCATAAGCCTCTGCTTGGATATATTTGGCAATGAAATGAGTGGTAAAAGGGAGAGAGAGAGAGAGAGACCTAAAACAAGAGTTCCCTCCTCTAAAAAGAAAAGAAAAAAAACAATTTCCTGAGTTATCATTCAGTGATGCAGGGATAAAAGATTCCCAGTAAAAAAAAGAAATAGTATGGACCAGACTCAAAGCAACAGAAACAAAACATGATTTGAAAAAACAAAATTTTCTACTTTTTTTTTATATATTTCCCACTGGGTCCTGGAAACGCCTACCACTGAAGAATTGATAAATGGCTACGGGTGGATGTGGTAGGAACAGCTGTGTCGGGTATTAGAGAGGGTATCCAGCCGGCTTAGTCGAATGTCACACTGATCGTGTATGTAGCGGCTGTTGAACACAAACATGTGAAGCATACTCGACTCGCTCGACGTCACACTCGAATATTCATGACATCCTGAATATTCACGGCTTTTTCCATTTTCTTTTTTTTTTTTTTACAATGCATGGCGATATTCTTGACGCTCAGAATATTTCTTTTTACTTTCCTCTAGCGTGATGGTCCTGGTGATATCCTGGTTATCTATCTTTTCCCACACATGGGGATGTTCACATGAGTATCTGTTTCCCCTATGCACGTTGGCGATATTGATTATACTAAGATATTTCTTCCTGCACGTGTGGTGATATTGATCACATCCTGAATATCCTCATCTGTGGCGATATTGATCGTTTAGCTTTGGAACTCTTCAATCTTTTGCTGGCAGAGACAACGAGATCCTTCTTAAAAGGTCGTTGATTCTACTTCCTCCAAAGTTCGTAGATTATCTTTTGTTTTTATTCTCTTTCTCCTTATACTCCACCATCACTCGAACCCTTATTTTCCTGTCTCGTTTAAGACCTGGTCATTATTTTTCTTTTTCTTTTGAAGGCTTTTATACGCCGCTGAAGCAATCGACGCGAAACAAACAATAATGATCATAACCCCAGTCCAATAACGTCATGAGGACCACAGTAAATATCACACGGGAATATACACTGACCGATACTGTACATGATGCATCACTCATCTGTGGAAATTGTGTTCAATTTGGCTGGAGCTGTGGACAGTATTTTGGAAATGCTGAATTTGATATGTCACACTACGCCAAGGACATAATTATGTACGCCGGATAATATTGCAGTAGAGCTGGGGAAATGTCCAGTGCATTACGAGTAATTATATATATATATATATATATATATATATATATAATTATATTTATTGTACTTAATCGCTGTTTCCCGCGACAGCGAGGTAGCGAAAGGAAACAGACGAAGAATAGCTCAACCACTCATACACGTATATATACATAAACGGGCATATACACACATATACATTGACATATACATATATACACATGTATACATTCATGCTGCCTTCATCCATTTCGTCGCCACCCCGCCACACATGTTCGTTATGTGGTCAAGGAAGCGTCCAGGTAAGATGACTGAGCTTTAGATGAAAAAACATCCTCACTTGGCTCTCTCGTCTGTTCCTTCTTTTGGAAAGTAATAGAGGTTGGAATGGTTTCCACCCAATAGCCCAACTCCAGCTCCCGCCCCTCTTGGTCGCCTCCCGCGTCATGCCTGGGCGGTTATTGACTCCCCTCGTACTCGATAAACCTTCAAATTCCACCGACAAACACGTGCAATAAACTGAAGCCGAAGGAGAGATGAGCAACGATAAAGAGTTGGTGGGTCTGGCTCATTGTCTTGCCAGCAGAAAGTTACAGAAACACTCGTGAAATGTGGGGAAAGTTTGGGTTGTTATTCTGTGTGTCTGTGTTGGTGGACGACACTAGGGAAGAAGAAACCCCCTAGTGATGGAGGAGGAGGAGAAAGAGGACGTCCTGTAGCGTTTAAAAGAGGTGACCAGTGCGAGGAAACGATAATGCGAGTTCGTACCAAATCGAGACTCGTTCAGTGGGAGAAAATGAGGGGATTTTTGTCATTATTAGTATTTCGCTCGGTTCTTCCCGCCTATGTAATGTCACAAGTAGATGTGAATAAGTATTATGTATATGGAAAGGATCACAATTTTTGCGCGTGATCAAGTATATTCCTATGAGTCCACGGGGAAAATGAAACACGATAAGTTCCCAAGTGCCCTTTCGTGTAATAATCATCATCAGGGGAGATACAAGAAAGAAATACAAGTCAGCTGATACAAAACGAACAGACGTAGCTAGGACGCCATTTGGTAAACACGTGATTGTCCAAGACCACGTGTTTACCAAATGGCATCCTAGCTAACGAGCCAACGAACTGTCTCCATCTACCTTTGCACTCAGTTTCATAAATAAACTGGAATACGTGTACATGACGTTGGTGAGACTTGTCCAGTGTCCGAATCATGGTTTTTGAATATTCGTGGTGGGTCGGGGCCAAGTCAAAAGGAGAAAAACCTAGAATGAAAGGTGAAAACTTCTTCACTTAAACCATTCATTTGCCACACTGTTACTCGCCAGAGAACAGATGAATTCCCCGCAATCACACGCAAGAGATATGATTCATTCCTCACAATCATACACGAAAGAAATGATTCATTTACCACAATCATACACCAGATAAATGATTCATTTACACAACTATGAACCACTGAAGTGGCTCATTTACCACAGTCATACAACACAGAGAATTGGTTCATTTATCACAATTACATACCAGAGAAACGAATCATTTGCCATACAACAGTTCTACACCAATTGATACACACTCGAGTTAGCGAGAAATGAAATATCTGTTGCTGGACCCTCACTTACACTCTCTCTCTCTCTCTCTCTCTCTCTCTCTCTCTCCGTCCGCCTCTCACCAGAAGTTGACAATCTTGTTACCAACTTTGTTCCGGCAACACCATCAACTTTGTTACACAAAGGCTATCCTCTTCCTGTTCGACAACATCTATTCCCTCGAAAAACTCTTCTGCCCTCGAGAAATGGTTTTCACACCAGCAGTCCTTTAACATCAGGTTTGTAAGTTCGTAATCTGCTTTGGTATCACATGGCTGGCTGGAGTTTCAGAGGTCATTTTTGTATCTAGATTTTTTTTAGAGACGTTTCAGATCTCTCTAATGGTTTAGAGGTGTAGGGAAAAAATAATGGAAACACAGCTGTTCAATATCTTATATCATTTCCATGATATGGTTAATATGGGAGCCTCTTCCTCTACGACAAATGATGCAATGGAAATGTCAAAAGTACTTTGTTGAAGGATGGGAAATGACAGACGAAGATTTTTCGAAAAACACGTCCATGGGAAAACAAGGTTTGGCAATATTCGCAACACGCATATACAAGGATCATGGCAACACAAGAAGTCATTAAGAAACACAGAACCTGATGCCACAGAAGCCATCAGTACATACCAGTTCCTCGTGTCTTGATTAGATCAATACAGAGCCGTGGGGAGATGAATACAGAGCTGTGGAGAGGCCAATACAGAGCCGTGGGGAGATCAATACACCGAGTACTAGTTACGAAATCCTTAAGCTTCATGTCATTTCTTGGTGCTCTATAATGGCGAGAATAATGGAAAAGACTTGAAAACGATAAAGTATGATTTTCATGAGGGGAACAGTGCTCTGCATTGCTATATATAGCATTTTAGCACAAGGGGAAGCAAGGCTCAGATTCCTCGAATAACCTTACCTCGAGGGGACACTATACCATATTCTGAAGAACAAGACCCATTGCTGAGGAGACTCGCACTTATGATGACCGTTTCGAACGCTCAAAATCTTTGATCGCCCCGTTTTCTAGTGCCTCTGACGTCAGAGATCTAACATGGGTCGTATATCATTCGGCGATTTTACTTGTATGGATATGAACATTTATCTATTCATCCTTTACTCTTTTTTAAGGCATATCACTGGCTCTTTATCAAAACATACCACATACTCTAATCTGAATATCATATTCATTAAGAAGACTTGGGAGATGGATAAAAAAGGGAACCCCCACATCACGTATTTTCCAAATCATTAACGAGTATCGCACGTGCATCACGGGTCAACGAGGAAAAGAAAAGGAAGAAAAATAGTTCTTGACGAAATTAAATTCCCGCTAGATCTCTCTCTCTCTCTCTCTCTCTCTCTCTCTCTCTCTCTCTCTCCCTCTAAACCTAGATCCTTCTAAGGAAGCGGCAAATTGACGGAGGAATGTGTTATTAAGGAGGGATGGGGTCTGCCTGGCCCTCCTTGATCCTGACTGCCTAATACAATTAATCTGGGTATCCTGCCGTGAGGGGGAGGGGCTACGCTAGGTATTGTGCTGAAGTTAATCTCTCTCTCTCTCTCTCTCTCTCTCTCTCTCTCTCTCTCTCTCTCTTTTCCCTCATTATCGGTATTCATGATGGTTGTGTATATATGTGAGTAAATCTTTAATCGTCTGTCAATCTTTCCACACACACACTAAGCTACAAGGATTTCAAGTGGATAACGAACCATAGTTAACTAAGTGAGAGCAATACTTTTTTTTCAAGTCTCCTGTAGTGTGTATTCAGCCATCTAAAATAAAACCCTAATAACGGGCCATGTTTTTTTTTCATCCCCTCGCTTGTGTGTGATCCATGAAGTTTTATTTGTGGAAGAACAGATTTAAAAATAAATGCTCATTTTGCATTTCACTAATTGATAGATTTTTGTTCCTGCGTGGCGGTCGCTGGACGCAGAGAACACAGACGAAAATATCATATCACGTCAGTTGTGGACTGCTCCTCTGGCAATGTCTCTTACTGTGTACCTCCCTTTTAAAATTCATTATTGCAGCTATATTTCAGTGATTATGGGGGAGAAAAATCCTTATGCCAGTGGCTTTTGGACAGACGGCAGCTTCCAATTTCATCGATCATGTATGTTTACATGAGAAATGTCTTTCAGAGTAAACAAATAATCAGTGTTACCGGACATCGCTCGCGTGAGGTTACATCGCGAGCAGATAAGTCACTTTGACTAGGCTGTATCATTGGGAATACAGCCTCGTCAAAGAACATCTCACTCCAGAGGAGTCTACATTTCCCTGTTACTGGAAGTAGTGCAGCCTTAGGCCGTGAGAATCTTTAAAAACGTCCCGTGTACTTAACCAATGCTTCTGCACAGAAATCGGGTTCCCGGGATAATTGTAAATTGGATAATGAAGTAGTAATAGCTAGAGTTTGCTGGTAGATTTCTTTTGTTCTCCGGTAGATGGCACCAAATCTCTCCCAGCACTGGGGAGCCTCTCACCTGGCAGATATACACACCAGAGCCCAGGTTCCAGCAGGAAATGGCTATTTCTCACGAGCGAAGGTCATTAATTGTCGACCTCTTGTAAAACGCTGGCAGCAAGAACCATCTGCAAACATCTGTCAGGTTTGGAAGATAAAGATGTTGTTGGACTCGCTAAGAGAGGGGAAACACGGATGTTACCTTCTGGGTCGAAGGATCTGAGGAGCGTTAGTCTTCGTTGCGAAAGTAGTGAAGTGCTGCAGGTGACTGGAAGATTAATTCAATCTATTACAAGATATGTACTTCACTAAGGACCGCTCCTGTCTCGTGTAGCCTCTTCGTCTTGGTTAACATGAAGTGTGTGTTATTTACTGAATTTACAAGCTGCTCCATGTAACTCGGAATGTGGATATCATCCCCTGCATATTCGTTTTCTTTTCCAAAATTGTGATTATTGAAACGCAAAAAGATTAAACTCGTATCCTCCTTTGCCATGATGAGGGTCGTTGTTGTACCCTGTTGGCCATGTAGATTACCTTTGGTTAACTGGAATAGTCAAAAATATTTTCTCCTGTTAGACGACCAGAGATAATGTATGTAGACGATAAGCGAAGGAGTACATTTTGATGGCTCGCTATTCTTAGCAATATTAAGTTGTCTGCTTTAAGGGTCAGCAGCATCGTTGTCTGTGACCCATTACAATTCAGTGTTTACTCTTTCGAGTATTAGAATCAGCAGGCGATGTCTTCCATTAGCGATGGTCTTCACTTTGGTGACCATTATGCTGAGCCTGAATCAGTTGGGTTTTAGGGTTCAGTTTATGACTAGTGTTAGGGTTCCGTTTACCAACCACCAGTGTCAAGATTCTTCGTGTCAACCATTACTATCAGGGTTCATTTCATCGTCTGCGAGTGTCTGGGTTCTGTATGTCAACCATCACAGGCGGGGATTCAATTCACCACCCACTCGTGCCAGGGTTCAAACCTGATCCCGTCCTGTCTCCTCGCCACCGCCTCCCTCGTCCACTGAACCAAATCTGTTACACAGTGGGGAAATCTCTCTCTGAACATCCTCTCCCACTACAAATCCTCTCCTTTGATATTACATTGTACTGCGGCTGCAGTGTGAACCAGAGAGAAGTCTGTAACAACATAAATCCAGAAATGATTTCCTCGTTGCTCCTCGCTCGTTGAGAACACAGAGATGCTCTCAGGAGAAAGTCCAGCATCCGACTATTACCTCCTGTACTGGCTTAGGGTACTTGTTGATGAAATAGAGGGATTCCTTCAGCTCAGGGGATCTGATCCCATTCCTGAAGCTGCGAATCCGTTTCCTTAGGGTCATAGGTTCTCTATGACTGTCAAAATATCTTTGTACTAAAGTCTGCAGTGGCTCTCCCATGTCAATATGTATTCCTAAAATGTATTAAACCCGAGTTGTTTTCTTCTGGTTATCACATTCAGTAATTCTAATTCCTTCTATTCCCCTGGGATTATATATATATATATATATATATATATATATATATATATATATATATATATATATTATTATTATATAACATCGACTTGCTTGCCTGTAGTATATCTAATCTGTCACCTAAAACCTACTGGTCATTGGGCAATACTCCGTATTAAGTTTAAAAACCGAACAAGACATTATCCAACAATATTTCGATATTGCAAAAGAAGACTTGTATTCTCGGTCTGAGTGACTGACCTCAGTGCGTGGATGTCCAGTGAATATTCTGCTTAAAAAAAACACACTTTTTTTGTTTATCTGAATTCAAAGTTTCCCTTAAAGTAGATATCGTGTTTTGGTTACGGCTGCTGTGGGTATAAGAATGAAAATTTCTTTCCTCTTACACTCCGTTGCCAGAGGCTGTAAAGCCTTCCTATTCTTAGCCACAACATAGAGAAGGTAGCGACAATAAGCTTTCTGTTATCCACGATTTTTGATGTTCAGTAGAAGAAAAAAAACGTAGCAAAGCTTCTGGTTTCGATAAGAATGAGTGAAGCCGAATCGTTTATCTGATTCTGATGTTTTTATTTGTCTAATTCACAGACAAAACATTTCTGCAACAGCATGCGGTAAGGATACGTGGCTAGCGGGTGTGTAGGTGGGTGTAGGTGGGGGCAAGTATAGAGCGTCCAGTGGGCGCTCTTTGGAATTCCCAGCACCATTGGTGTGAGGGAGGCGCTCGGGTCATAACGATGTCGCGGCCACACTCGTTCGAACCCACCACGCGGGGAACGCGAACGCTGCTTTGTTTACAGAGTGTTAGAAGGAGCCTTTTATGCTCTTGTTTACACGGCGGCTTCATCTGCCTTGTTATGATCCCCTTTCACATCCTGGTTAACCCCCCCCCCCCCCTCGTGTTCTGTTGACGTTATCATCTTTTCTTCGCATTATTCTGCATTTCTCCTTCCCTCATTTACTCCCGTCCGTCCTTCTTTCCTCGTCTCGCTCTTCCTTACTCCCTCTCAGCAGGACATCTATTCCCAGAATAGGGAAGCGTTGCTCGTAAAGGGGGGACCAAATGTATCTTATATTGAGCCGTCTGAACTCCTGGGAACGACTGTTTCCTGACCATCTTGTCTGTCACCTCCTGAATAGTAAGTGGTTTATAAAGAAACGCTCCCACGTCCCTTCTTTTTTTTCTTAGCATTTCTGTACCTTGCGAAAACAGTGTGGTTGAATGCGACCAAAGACACACACACACACACACACATGGGAGGTTGACTGGAGAGAAATAAAGTGGGAGATTCCTTCGACGGATGGAAAACTAATTAGGAGGGAACAAAGGACTTGTGCTAGAGGAGCCTTCTCAAAATAGGTTGAGGTCACCAGCAGAGCACCACAGGTCGCTGTTCTGGGATCATCACTCTTCTTAATCCCTGTCAGTGACATGACAAAGTATGGTCTCCTACCTGAATGTTTGCAGATGATGGTGGGAGACTGCATCAGCTTACAAGGGACCTTGACAGACTTCCAAACTTGGTCTGACATATGGATGATTAGGTTCATCTGATGTAATCCCTAATAATACTCATGGTACATAACTCCGTACATATTGCCCCCCTCCATGAAGCAGCGTTATTGTGAGTGATGATTATCTCGTGCAGTAGCAAGTCATTACAATCTATTGAAGAATAAACACCTAAATACATTGCTTACATAAGACTGTCTTTTCAAATTGACTTTTTTTTTTATACTACATTACGTTCTTAAGGTTCATTGATATTCAACTGTGTACTCTAAGAATCTTTGATCGTAGCTCTAGCAATCCTCACTTCTGATCAAACATTCTTGTTTGTACTTTCGTGTAACTGGATAATGATTCGAACCGATGCTCGCACATAAGTACTACCTGTGCAATCGTGTGGTAAGGTATGCAAATTTTCCTGCTTTGAAATGAAAAAAAAAGCTTTAACTTTTATTTTTTTCGTCATTTCCAACGACGAAAATGAATTGAAAAAGTTTCGTTACCGGACCTCCTTTAATGGGAAGAGAATTTACATATAATTAGCTTTTGTAAACCTGAAATTTTTTGGCGGGCCCACTGTTAGTACATTCGTGACGACAACTGTACAGACCATTCCATTTAAAGAACCCAACGTACTTTCGTAGCACAGCAGATCCAGGAACTCAACCACTGATCTAAGATACACAGCACCTCGGCAGTGCCTGGGGTTTATTCACTGAAAACTGCTTTTTACATTTGAGTTTCCTGCTGTTATTCACTATGTAAAGAATATTCAAATAGTATGGAAGATGGATGATGCGATTAATTTCCAGCATGATGGATATTGTTGTAATGTTCTACTGCCAACAACAATGTTTATATATATATATATATATATATATATATATATATATATATATATATATACAGAGAGAGAGAGAGAGAGAACATTGACATACTTAAAAGAATCAAACTCTAATGTTCTGATGACAATATTGTGAAACGTTTTCACAATATCCTTGTTCGTGACACATGACAATTGGACAGTTCAATTAAGAAGTTCGCGAGAAGCGCCAAAACGTTTCGAATGAGCTGTTCAGAACTGTGTGTGTGTGTGTGTGTGTGTGTGTGTGTGTGTGTGTGTGTTTGTTTTATCTATAACTTCGCCAGGACCTCTTTCAGACAGAGAGAGAGAGAGAGAGAGGGACATATTGTTTTCCGGGAATGCTTCCCAAAGGTTCCTGCAGCCCAAGTCTGAGTTACTTCCAGTAACAGGGACATGTGTAATCTTTTGAAGTGAGAAGTTAGTTGACGAGACCATTTTGCTTGTTAGAATGACACACAAAAGAAGCCTGGCAACGTCAGGTCAAGTCACGCGGCCTGTCATATGGACTGGGCTGGCTGGGGTGTGAACCTGGGGGTAATCCTTTTAGTGGCTGTTGGTGTGGTAGGGTCTGGAGTCTCCCCTCTTCGTAGGAGAGATTGATATTGGCTGTAAAAGCAACGGATGGAGGTTGTGCAAGTTTCTTTTTTTTTCACTTCTTTTTGAAGTTAGTTTTTACTATGTAGAATATTTGGGTGGCGGTCCACTTCCCTTTGGTGATAGGGGGGAAGAGAAGAGGATCTCCCGTTTGTCCTCTCAAAGGTAACTGAGAGAGAGGGGCGCCGGGAGCAGGAGGTGTTGGGAATCGACCCCTCCTCTCGTATTAATGTTTCTCAGAAGTAGGAGGAGAGGAAAACAACCTGATGGTGTTTCTGTCTGGGAGTCTCAGTTGCTGACGCTATCTAATTAAGGCGGGACGAGGCGAGCTCTCAAGAAATATAAACGGATAGAGAAAAAATATAGATACAGGTATATAAGATATACATTTGACCTCTAGATATAAGGAAACTATATTTCTTACATATGTATTCGTAGAACTTTCGTTGATATTTCTCTTCTCTTTGCTGAAAATCCTTTAATATTGCAGCCTAATTAACGGAAGCCTCAAAAACGTTTATATCAGTGGTTCCCAGTGAGGGCAGTACGTTGGCTTCTCAATCATTACAACTTTACTGGTAGAACTTTTAGTCCAAGACCATAGGGTCTATATCATGACCCCAGGCTACCCTTGGCTTCCACCTGGACCCTAGGCTGCACTTGGCTTCCACCTGGACCCTAGGCTGCACTTGGCTTCCACCTGGACCCTAGGCTGCACTTGGCTTCCACCTGGACCCTAGGCTGCACTTGGCTTCCACCTGGACCCTAGGCTGCACTTGGCTTCCACCTGGACCCTAGGCTGCACTTGGCTTCCACCTGGACCCTAGGCTGCACTTGGCTTCCACCTGAACCCCAGGCTGCACTTGGCTTCCACCTGAACCCCAGGCTGCACTTGGCTTCCACCTGAACCCCAGGCTGCACTTGGCTTCCACCTGAATCCTAGGCTGCACTTGGCTTCCACCTGAACCCCAGGCTGCCCTTGGCTTCCACCTGAACCCTAGGCTGCACTTGGCTTCCACCTGGACCCCATGCTGCCAGGCCCACACCAATACCCTAGGCTACCTTTGGCTTCTACTTTGAGCCTATACATATCACTACAGTTGTGACAAACCAAACTGATTTATGTAATGATAATCATAAATAAAACTTCAGCGGCTCGTACGTCGATTTTAGTTAATTTCGTGGAAGATGTTCCTTTGATAATGACAGTGTCTTTGTAAGCATCCACCTCAGAATGATTAGCACTTTCTATATTTCTAAATAAACATTTTTGTCAAACGAGTAAAAGAAATTGAAAAATTCAGGGTCTATATACCACGAGCGTTTGATGAGATACTCGATGCATGTCTCTTTTTGGGAAGTTTTGATTTATTAATGAAAAAACGCAAGAAATGTAATTTAGATATGTTTAATGTGTGTGAAACAAGGATGGGGGGCTTAGTGGAAACGCTTGATTGGAGTGATTGAGAGGGAGTGGGAGTGGTTGTGATGGAGTGGGTTGAGTCCCCCACACTGGCAAACCAAGCTGGATTTAGAAATAGAAAAATGGTACGTGGTTGCTTGCACATACGTGTGTTGTGGGAAAATAAGATAAAGAAAAAAAATCTGATTGTCAACGTGTCTTGTGGGTTGGAAGTGTGAAAAGATTTTGATAAACTACATATATAGATCTGACTGGCTGAAAAAGATCTGATTAGCCACGTTTCTGGTGGGTTGGAAGTGTACGAGGATCTGGTTACCTACGTGTGTCGTGGATTATCAAAAAATAAGATCTGATTAGCTTCATAGGTTCTGATAAGTACAAAATGATCTGATCGGCCACGTTTGGTGTGGGTTTGGTTTCACAGGAGATGAACGGCTTCAACGTAGGCTAATGTTTGTCTTAGTGGCGTTGAACGAGAAATGTTGAAGAGGTCAAGATTTGAGTGAATAAAATAATTGCCAGGATGGATAGTATTAGAAGCAGAGGCTGAGAGAAAAGGAAGGGGAGCTACAGCTGATCAGAGAGAGAGAGAGAGATGGACAGCCTTGTCAAAATTTTGAAGGGTTAAGGGATGATACTCCAGCTGAAGAGGAAAAGATCAAATATCTCACTGTTTGCGGCGCAGGATAAGGTTTCTTTTTGTCCATGGGTGAGCGTTGAAGATACATGACTTTCACTGCACGAAGGTTGCTGTGAATAGAGAGTGTTGCAGTGATAACAATGTATTGTTCAATTGAACCTTAGATACCAACGGGAGGATGCGAATGTGAGTTGTGTGAGGCTGTCCCCCCTTGACCCAGCACATGAAAATGGGAATGGAGTTTTAAAGGTGATAGATGAAGAGAAACTGAAGTTGCACAGTTGTGGACGATATATATATATATATATATATATATATATATATATATATAAGCTATGTGGTGAATATCGTGGTTCCATTTGTGGTTCAAGCCTTCCGCAGGCTACGCCTCCCCAGACTGAACTTTCCATACTGGCCCTGAAACCCTGGGTCCTCCCACCCTGAACCCTCCACTTACGTCCTCCACCTCGGACCTTCCACCTGGGACTCCTCTGGACTACCGCAGGCTTTCCTACCACCAGGGCCGGGCCCCTGTGGTGATGACGCGTACGATGTATGTCCAACACGCGGGTGTGGGTGCTGGACCTTGGCGCGTTCTTCAATTCTCATCTTTCCTCAGCGTTTGCCAGCCGTCTCTTGCCGGACCCCCCCTCTCTTTTTTCTGTTGGTGACATCTCTCGAGTGTGTGTGTATCTGTCGTTTTCTATTTATTTTGTCTAAATTCATAATTTCATCCCCTCTATTCGGTCTTCCTCCTTGTCTCTCTCTCTCTCTCTCTCTCTCTCTCTCTCTCTCTCTCTCTCTCTCTCGTGAGGGGCAGGCACTCGCCTTGCCATACGGCATCCTTCTGTCGTAAGGCCTTGTAGGGAAGTCCGTAAACTATGGGGAAAATAGGTATAAGCTTGCATGAGACATTTGGAATATTTTCTCCACCACTTTTAATCCACCACTTTTAAAGAATATTCCATTTTGTAAAATCTTTTTCGTAGATGTATATTCTGGGAACTTCCTTTTTTTATATAGCATTTTCCAAATAGTTTTCTGGATACGAAAAACTCTTTCATTTGATATATAACCCGACAGTAAGTACATTGTTGTATAGTGAATGAGAGAGAAAAGTTTCAATGAAAATAAGAATCATAGATTTTTTTTTCCTCCCATTTACGCTCGTATTCCCTGGTAATGAATCACCTTCATCAAAATAGAATTAATTGGTTCATAAAACATTTCCCCGTGGTAATTAACAACTACAGTTTATTTTTGTGAGCCATCATGATGAGAGATGAGGCCCTCCTGCCCCGTTGGTCGGAGGCTACGTTACCAGAGGTAGTCCGTCTCCTCCTCCGTTGGTTCCGTTGTGGCTGCGTTACCGTTTTTGAGCGAGGTAACGGGGCACAGACTTACTAGCCTTTGTGTGTGTGCGCGCGCATATATATATATATATATATATATATATATATATATATATATATATATATTATATACATAATATGCGATTACAGTGCATATGAACGCTCACTACCATATAACATACAAAACTCCAACAGCCAGGCTCAAATCCGGGACCCCTGCGTGGCAGGCGGGAGTGCTACTGCTAGGCTATGATCCCCTGGCTGTTAGAGGTATATATATATATATATATATATATATATATATATATATACCTACCAACATGGTAACACTGACTTGTACATTCGCATATAAGAACACACGGAGAGATAACACAAACATACGTACATCAGTTTCCAGTCTGGATTTTCGAAAACGAAATCCCTTAATAGACACCGAGGGTTGTGTATAAAATATTAATAACTTCGTTGTTCATCTCTTTGATGGTAAATGACCAGGCGAACTCAGAGAGATGAAAAGTCGCGTTTGTTAATATGAGACTTTGTGAGTGTGTGTGTAAACCTGTGTGTGTGTGTCTGTTTATACATATGTTTGAGTGAGTTCGTGTGTACACGGAGGTGTTTGGTAGCCTGTATGTTAATCTCCCTCTTCGCGTTTGTAACTTTCCGTTGAAAATATTTCAATATAATTAAGATACTGTTTTAATCTCGCCCAATACAAAAGAACGCACACAACGCACGCCAGCCTAATGGGATCATTACCAGCTTATTTCTGATTATTTCCCATTATAGGAGAGGCGACAAACACAAAGCTTTGGGGAGAGAGAGAGAGAGAGAAAGAGAGTACAAAGGGAATTTGATAACTTATGAAACTCCTGCAGTCTTTTTTTTTGAGCTACGGAGGCATAAAGTTATTGTCTATGGTAGTAAGACAGCAGCTTTCTGAATGTTAGATAAGCTCTTACTTGTGAGAGAGAAGACCACCAGAAGACCTTTGTACAACAGGAGCTGTACTGCTGATCAGAGAGAGAGAGAGAGAGAGAGAGAGAGAGAGAGAGAGAGAGAGAGAGAGAGAGAGAATGTGTTCATCAGCAGCATTCACAGGCAATCCTAATCTTGAAGTCCTGATGCAAAGTACGTGTGTCACACTAAGTCAAAGAATATCTCGCTCACCTTGAAGGATCAGTAATATAAACTCGCTGTGAATCCTGTCGGGCTAAAGATATTACAAGACTTGAATCTCAGCCTCTGACCCAAGACCAGACTAAGTCACTTCCACAAAGGCGACACAGGAGGGAGTTTCAGCCCCTCATCAAGACATGCCTCTAAAACGCACCTTCAAAGTATATTACAACACGAGGAATACATGCCAGAGAAAAAGGGTGAGATGAAAACGAGGGTTGAGAAAGCCAAGGAGAAACATCAAAGCAGTAGATAGCTACGTGCCTCTCCCTGCAGGGAGCTTTGTGAGTGGAAGCGGGAGGCGAAGCATTCATTACTAACCCAGCCAGTCAAACGGTGGAAATGTAATTTACTAAAGCAACCTACAAGCGATCTATTGGTGTAATATCCCCATCTAGGAGGCGTCATCAATTAGTCTTGATATAATTGATCTGGCCACTGGTCATCAAGGGAGTGATGTCCCTCATTCATCAGCACGAACACTGAGTCACAACATCCAGACAACAGGACTGAGTACAGTCCAGGAAGCGCACTGGAGGACACCTCCTGTCTAGGACAACCTGAACTATAGAAACTGAAGGAGATTCCCAGGTCCATGACTACAGCCGGGTACTGGTACCACTGGCTTCATGAGTGTTCTCAGTTACCTTCCAAGTAACGCGTGAGGTCTCTGAATGACATTTGGGATTTGAGAGTCATCATTAACGGCGGAGTTTATTTTTACGAGTTGATGATGTGATGTTTAGGAGGTTTGCCTCGACGACAGTTATTAGGTGCATCCTCAAACTTGAGAGGACCTCCTCCTGGAAGATCATGATGATGATGCAGTAGTCGTGTGCTCTACAACCTGCCAATCCCTCGCTGTATGGAAATGTATGGAACACTGTGAACCTACCTTTCCTTTAGAATGAATATTAGAAGTCCACATTTGCACAGTGTTCGCCTTCTGGGGAAGCATACCATCCAAAGCTTAAATGGATCGGGCGTCAGTGTAGCCGCCTTTTTGTCTCTGTGGACTTTGAAAACCAATACAGTTGGCTTTACCTTCATTCAACTAAGCGAGAGGGGGAGGAGATAAACTGGTTTTCATCCCGCCTTTTATTCCAACACGCCTCATGCAAATTTTACGCTTTTACATCACTCAGCACTTACAGCATAATGGTTGGTGCAGGCTTATCCACAGAGAGCTTGTAAATGATGAAATGTGAGCCACAGTTCATAGAATAATGACAGAATTTCCACTGCGATTAGGATGACGTCTCCGGTGAAACATCATGTGGAGGTTAGGACAGAACTGACTGCACGCACAAGAGAGACTGGCAGATCTTGACGACGATATGTGGGGAACTCGATCAACCCAAAGCCATCAGGAGAGGACAGGAACACCTCCTACAACACTCCCTGCCTTCTACATAGAACTCGAACTCGTTTATAACTCGCAATGGTTAGCAGTACCAAGGAATCCCCGTGGCGTAACACACTAAGCATCAGTTACCAGTCATTATGCCAGAGGCTAAGTTAGCAATTTACCTCACCAGCTTAAAGTCGGCTTAAAGCCTACTAGAGACAGTTAATTAAATGTCCAACTTATTCCGGTACTTTTTTTTTTCTACTGCCTGGCTCTTACTGAGTTCAGTAATCGCACGAAGCAGCTTCATGTGCCGTGCCACGCTCCTCACAGCATAATACTGCCTGCCTCCTCCATGCGGCATCGTGTATGCAGAGAACGAAGCAATAATCGAGGCTCCGAATGATTTATGAGGACAAATTAAGAAACCGTAAATCCACAGTCACCAGAAAGGCTTAGGGGGTCAGGTGAGATGTAATTACCGGGAGTGTAACTACTTGTTTACACTTCCCGTCTGCTCGTTTCCTTGTAAATGGCTTGTGTCAGGTCGTTAACCCACACTTGTCCGCAATGCACCTTCAGTTAGGTCAAAGCTGGTGTACTGTGTGTGTGTGTGACCGGAGAGTGTAATTACTTATTCATAGCTCTGTCTGGCATCACTTTGTTCTGTGTTAGTGCTGTGTTCTACCAAGATCCTGGCTGCAGTTCATATTCTGCAGAAATTAACAGCGAAAACGTGGAATAGAAATGAACTGTATAGCTTTTGGTTAGTGATGTTCGAGCTAGATATTAGAACTGGATATGACAAAAGTTGTGGCAGCCTCCAATGGAAAACCATCATGACATAAAAGTAACGTCTTCCTAATTTCTTTCTTTCATTTATATACCGGTAATACACCTCCCTGGTCCGTAGCTGCCTACCACCTATTTACTACCTGTGTGTGTGTGTGTGTGTGTTGTCGATTAATTATGCAATGTTTACAGAGAGAGAGGGCGGGGGGAAGTGGGACAAACTGACCATCATCAGATTAATGACTGCTATCAATCTCTCTCCTGCAATTTGCTGGTTTCATTAACCACACATTTTGAAAAACTAAGTTCATATAAGTCAATCAAGCGATGGATGCCATCCATGACGTATAGTAAGCCTCTCGTGTTAGAATGATTTTACTGAAAATATGATCCACGAGTATGTATATGGTGAGCGTGATCTAGTGTTTGCTGATAACCATGAGGACGTGTTTACTAATAGCGTCTTAGGTACGCCTCTTGCCTCTGTCAACTGACTGTTTTACGTCTATCTCATTGTTGTATTTCCCTTGACGATGTGATCATTACACGAAGGTGCACTTGGGAACTAATCGAGTTTAATTTTCCTAGTGGTTATCAGCAATATATATATATATATATATATATATATATATATATATATATATATATATATATATACTCTATTGTGTGTTATAGTAAATCGCACACACACATGCGAAGCACTGGTACAAGTAAACTCTCTGGAAAAATATGCACAAAAGCGCTCCGAGGTTTCGACTGTATTTCAAGCCATTTTCAAGAATTCCTCAAAATATCTTTCAGCCAGGCTGACCAGACATGACTGACACAGGAGGGAATATCACTAGTGGGCTGTGCTTTGAGAAAATCAACCAGACGATTTGATTTTGAAGCACTGTAAACTCGGTGATTCTTTTAAGGGTGGTGATGTTGTAGGGAGAAATCACTAAGGAGGAACTGCCTTCCGTGTCAGTAGGTTGCAGACAGCAGCCGCTCAGTGAGGTACAACCCTCCTGACTGAGGAGTGTTGGAGTGGAGTCTGGAGTCGGGGCTTCCTTGTTCGTCTACAGTGGCAATTACTATTAATCTACCGAGTTCATCTTTCACCATCGACTGAATCTTATCTTTTCATTCTACTTCTTTTCAACACGCGAATCTGAATTTTGCAGATCGTTGTATAGGCTTGAAACCTCATTGTATACGATTACGATCCTTTGGAATGAGAATGGGAGTGCATACAGTACCAGTCTTCGTATCTATTTTATTCAAAAAGCAAATGGATCAAACTAGGCGATTGAACACTTTCCAGTAATTCCTTAGCATCAAAGTGAGTGTTCAGGCTGTCAGATTTCTTTTAAGGTACACGAAATACGTCGATGAAATTAGGCTCCAGTGCGTATAATGCCATTATTCAGAGAATTGGGTAACTGGCCACTATTGTACGTTAATTGAAAGTAAACAAAAACGTTAATTCATTCACGGAAGTGGTCTTTGAATATGTAACGAAGAGTCTTTGTTCGTTGGCTTGGTTCCGAACGATCGCTTTGTAACTATCGCGAAACGGCAAGAAAACCTACAGTTTTCAATAATGGGAATTTGTACGGACGCGTTGATTAGCGCCGGTAAAATGACGATGGCAAGGAAAATGGGCAGAGCTCAAAGACAGACGAACATTTATCAAAACGCAATGAGGGGAGTTCATAACACAAGACACTTCAAAAATCACGAGTTTAAAACGAACAGTTTGTTTTTACTTCCCTTGAAGGATTTCTCAACGAGGGGGGAGAGAGAGAGAGAGAGAGAGAGAGAGAGAGAGAGAGAGAGAGAGAGAACCCTCTACGTTCATTAACCAGAGGTACCGTGGGTGGAGGATGAGGCCTGCTGGCTAAGAGTCAGGAACTAGCAGTGTGAGGCAGTGAGTCAACCCTTTCATGTAATCGAGTATCAGTCCAGTGTCTCTTGCAGTGCTTCATGGCTTGTCCATCCATATGCACACACAGGTGTTCATATATTATATATATATTCTTGCCCGAGGGGACCCCTCTCTTGAAACGGTCCTGGAGTTACTTCAAGGCTCCAGTTTCCTACACCTTCAGTGGTAGGGAAAGGAATGACTCCTTTGGAGCGAGAAGTTCTTTGACGATGATGCAGCCTCTCGCCAAAGGTGACTTTTCACTCGCGGTACAACCCCGAACCTGCGGAGTCCGGTAACACCTGCCGGAGTATGTACTTAGCCAATCAATTATATCACGAAGGAAGCGACGGCTCGGTTATATCTTCATCCCTGATTAATACGTCATTCGCTGTGCAGAAACATATTCATCGCACTTCCCTCGTTTTCATGGGACACGAGACCAAGGACAGCCAATGACATTACTCGTTCTTTTCGCCCCTTTGGTTATCATTGGCTGTTAGTCATGCGGAGAGGGGGGAAAAATGAAATTCAGAATTACTGTGAGCACTCGTGTGTGTGTGTGTGTGTGTGTGTGTGTGTGTGTGCGTGTGTGTGTGTTTAATTTATACAGATTGGTGTTGGACAGCGGGAATCAAGTGTGATGTTGGGATTTAAAAAACTATCTTAAGTACTGGCACATGATGAGGTGGACTGTCTCCACGAAACATGTCTTGCCACATGCATAGAACAATTACATGTTAGATGAAATTGTATGAACTACTGATGTGCGATTTTACCTTCATTCATTTGTGTATATATATATATATATATATATATATATATATATATATATATATATATATATATACATACATACACAGGTAAATATGTGACAATTATCCATAGATTTGCTGAAGCGTTTGACAATCTAGAATAAACATTAATGACACCAGTTGAAGCTCGGGAAGCTAATGTCATTTCCTTCAACAAACGAGGAGGGAGGAAAGGTGCGTCTGGCAACTTGGCTGTCCCTCTTGGCTCAAGGATTAGAACTAAAGATAGACTCGTCAGTGTGGCTCTGTGGCTCTGTCAGTGAGGTCGGGTGTGTCACTCTCCTCCGCTCATTGTGGCCCGTGACACAGACTTGTCTCTAAGTAACGTTGTGGCGCCGCCCAAGGCCCAGTTGTTAACAGGTGGTGTCGTCTGTTACGCAAGATACTTGGCAATATTTAATGGTGATTACGGCGAACTGTGTCTGGTACGCACAAGAGTGGAAGTTAGCGGGGAGAAAACCGATTCCTGTGTGTTTCTCCCCCCTCCCATTTCAAGCAGGTGGGGAGCTCGTGGTGTGTGTGTGTTTTTTACCTATTTGTAATTTCCTATTTGTATAGTGCAGGGGACAGGGCTCTACGCTCCTGGGGACCCAACCCTTGAAAGTTATGTACTGTGTGTACTAAGCTCCCTAGTATACCACATATTTCCTATATTGTATGTTAGTCACATATTTCCCAGGCGTCGTACATATATCGTGTGTTGGTCATATATTTTCGTTACGTCATATATTTTGTCTCGTGGTTACATATTTCCAGGGTGTCATAAGTTTTGTTTGTTGGTCACATGTTTTCAGGGTGTCATATATTTTGTTTATTAATTTTCATGTGTTTTGTCTGTTCGTCACATACTCTCCTCCAGATGTCGGATGTTTTATGCCAAAACCTTCCTTCATATCAACACGTATCTATGCCTATTATTCACATGTACCCGGGGTGCCACATTCTTCATGCTTGTGTTACATGTATCTAGTTGAAGCTGACTCTGTTATTCATTCGTGTTATTCATTTACAAGTGTTACGTGATTGAGAGACATTTTTCGTGACGAAGTTCCCCCCAACTGTCATATTTTTGGTCACATGTGTCCTAAGGGTGTCATATTTTTGGTCACACGTCTTAAGTGACTGTCACACTGTTGGTCACACGTCTTCAATATGTCACGCTTTTGGTCACATGTCTTCAATATGTCATACTTTTGGTCACACGTTTCCTATGGTTGTCATACTTCTTGGGACACGTCGTCACACTTGCTGTTACTCATTTTCTATTAGTGTCACACTTGCTGTTATTCATTTTCTATTAGTGTCACACTTGCTGTTATTCATTTTCTATTAGTGTCACACTTGCTGTTACTCATTTTCTATTAGTGTCACACTTCTGATCACACTTTTTCATGCGAGCGTTTTTCAAGCTTTTTTCCTTCCTTGATTATCTCTTCCAGTATGAATAGATAGATAAATAGATAGATATATTCATATAGAGAGAGAGGCTCCTGATCTAGGCAAAAGCTCCCATGGTCTTTCACTTCTTCCCATAAGTAGAACAAAACATCTGACACACATCTTTCTCAACATCACGACGCCAACACGAGAGAGAGAGTCTCACACGTTACGTCATTCTATAAACAGAATCAGGCGTTCATTATGCACCAATTATTCTCCCATAACTCTTTTGCGAGGTTCACATATTTCAGGGTTTCCAGCCCAAGCGTAAATAATAGATTTCTAGCGTGTTAACGTCACACCCACTCCTCATTTTCTGTCCAGCTTATGTAATTAGACTGCAACTGCTTAACCCCAGGGGTTCTCGTACAAATTTCCCCTCTCCTGCTCACTCCCAGTAAACGATCAGAACTAATTACATCTCTTTGATGCTGTATATATAACCTCTGCGTATTTCCCTATGAGAATAATTGGATATATATATATATATATATATATATATATATATATATATATATATATATATATATATATATATATATATATATATATATATTTGCATAAAAGATGAGTTCCTTTTTGGCAGATATTGATTTTTCTGTTTACCTGAAGGAGTTATTAGATATATTTGTCTACTGTTGACACAAAATGTCTGATGTTTGTTTTGAACAAGACGACTGAATATTTTCCTTTTGTATACTATTGTGATTATAAATGTAGTGATAAAGTACATGGTTATCTAACCGCAAGTATATGAATATATGCTCCTAGAGTCATAACAACGTTATGATTCATATATAAATTAGACGCTAGAAAAATGGCAGAAATAGATCTACACAGTAGCGATTCAGTGGACAGAGAGAATGATCCCTTCATTGTATCAGTGGAAACTATAGCCACTGTGCAAAAGGAATCGAAAATCCCCCCTCAGACTCGGACACCATCGACCATCAGCTTTAGTTACTTCGGTGACGTAAGCTTAGGGTAATTTCTGTAACTTTCTGACAATGGAGAATATAATAGTGTTCACCTGCACTTGGGGTTGATCTGGTCTGTGAAAGGGGAGGAGGTACTGAGCGACACTACAGTGGCATGACGAGAACGATTGATCAAATGGCACTGATATTCTTTAACACACACACACACACACAGGGAAGGTGGAAACCTATGGAAACAAATTATGATCATTAATCCAACTAGATGGCAATAAGCCATAACCCTCCATCCTTCGTTACGCTGAAGGTCTCAACGTGAATGTGTAATCAGAGCGAGGGAAGAAAAAAATCTATAGATCCTGACCAGAATATGTAAGACGTGGCCGTGGGTGAGGAGGACACAGAGTTGCATGAGACAGGGTTGGTAGAGTTGGTTATGAGGCGTGCGTAGGAGGGAGGGAGAGAGGGAAGAGGAGAGCATGAGAGTTGTAGGAGGGAAAGGGATGGAGGGAAGAGGAGAGTGAGAGAGCTGTGGATGTGGGGGAGAGGGAAGGGGAGAAAGATACGTGGAAGGAGGGAGTGAAAGATAGGGGAATTGGAGGAAAGAAGAGAAGGGAGGAAGGAGGCGGTAGGGAGAGCGTGGAGAGAGGGGAAAAGGAAGGGCCGTTGTGGGAGGAGTGAAGGGAAAAGGAGGGGTCGTGGAAGGAAGGGGCAGTAAGGATGCATGGACAACATGGAAGAGCAGATAACATGACACCAACTTCCTATGCGAGGACAGTAACACCATCTATCTCTCTCATCTATTAAAGCTATAGACAGGTTAGTAAGTTGAACGACTCCTTCCTGTCTGCCATTCCCTCTCACACAACTTATTAGAAGTACACAAAGATAGAGGCTCAGATGCTAGCATATATTTAGTGTACGCATTTTCCCTCTCAGGAACAAGCTTATTTAATAACCGACATCGCTGAATAGTCTATTTAGTCATCAGTTACCCTTATAACCCAAGACAAGCACGAGTACAATCTACACACACACACACACACACACACTTCCCTCACATTACATGGCCAGTCGCTCCCACTCAACAAAGCAGTCCATCTATGGATCCTTCTTCTGTTGCCCATTTTCTTTGAGTGTCTCGCTCCTTTTGTTTACATTCTTCGTCGTAAGTCTTCTTTACAGAACGTTCTTGTAGGCCGTCT
The DNA here is from genome assembly GCF_036320965.1 of Panulirus ornatus. Classification (NCBI taxonomy): domain Eukaryota; kingdom Metazoa; phylum Arthropoda; class Malacostraca; order Decapoda; family Palinuridae; genus Panulirus; species Panulirus ornatus. The sequence goes on from NC_092229.1 coordinate 4,333,061, forward strand.
GGCACTCAGTGGATCAATTGTCCACCTCCTCGCCCAAGCCTTTGTTGCAAGATGTTGTTTGACTCTCTCATAGAAACCCGACGGAGCTTCCTTGCAGGATCTTTCATTTTTGAATCCATTTTGCCTTCCACTTTAAGATGGAGCTTGTGCCTGACAGATCTGTATTCTTTTACGTTGTTTTCGTCAGCGACGCTAGTCTGTCGTTCAGGGGAGCACGTCTCTCAAGTTGCACCACATTGGTTCTTGTATATTCATTGTGGGGAGACATTGCCTTTTCTCAGGGACATCTAAACATCATCACCTGACGAGGGTCTGTGCGTACCATTAGTCTGTGAGTACCATTAGTGAGATCCGATCTGCTCCAGGACTTGTGTGTGTGGGTTTAGCTCCCTCATAAGCCTCTTTACTTCAAGTGGATTTACTTCATTGTTCTCTTAGGTATCATTCCCCTTCCCAGACCCTCCTAGACTGGAAGCAAACGGACCCCCAGACCCTCGAGAATAAATGCACTTTGAAGCTTCTTGATCTACTCTTCACACAGATCCTCATCTGTATCAGTAATTATATCCTTCGTTGTTACTGAATTCCGCATCTCTTTGGCTACACCGCCAGTGAAAAGTCACCATCGGCGAGGCTGTATCATATATTAGAAAAAAAAAGAGCAAGGTATCGTCGAAGGATTTTTCCATGCAAAAGATGTCCCTCAGTTCCTTGCTACTGTAAGTAACGCAGCCTTGGAACTGCAGGAGTTTTTGGAAAAGCTGTTCTGGAATAGAACCAGGACCCTTCCAAGAGAGGAGTCCTGAGGGAATTATGGATGAATATATGATAAACTATATAATTTCAACTTGAAAGTATGATCTTATGCCATCAGTTTTTTTCTTCGTACGTTCATTAGCTTAGGTACGTTATCGTATGCGTATACCATTCTAGGAATATATCATATACCAGTCCAGCAATGCATCATATACCAGTCCAGCAATATATCATCAAATTACCAACACACATGAGTATGAAGTGAATGCATCCCAAACCCTTCCATTAAGCTTGATATGACCCCCAGGTGTATGTAACCTTAGGTAGGACCCATAACCACAACGATGCTGTACAGTGTGGGGCTGGCAATGAGCAATGCCACAGAGATAAAAAGTCCGGAGAGGGAAAGGGGGGACAAGATCTCTCTCTCTCTCTCTCTCTCTCTCTCTCTCTCTCTCTCTCTCTCTCTCTCTCTCCCACACAGTGAAAGGGGGCTAAAACGATCTTTTCTCTGTTCGTTCCGTGTCTATATAACTTCTATTCATAGCTCAATAAACCGGACGGCGACGCATTGAGTCTGATTGCGTTTTAGGGAGACCATTGGATTGACGAAAAGAAAAAAAAAAAAGATGGACTTTTATTTCTGTTCTTCCCCCTTTATTGTTCTTTCCCCTGTTTCTGTACCTAATCACGAGAGGCCCGTCAAGTGATAGCAAATGAGAGAGAGAGAGAGAGAGAGAGAGAGAGAGAGAGAGAGAGAGAGAGAGAGAGACTTCCAGAGTCGAGATGGACAAGTGTCCTCTTTGTGAGGTTTTCCAAGAGGAGTATATATATATATATATATATATATATATATATATATATCCTCGTGAATTTTATGAGGATCAAAGACATTTGAGGGTGATTCCTTGAGGGCATGGACTTGAAAGAGATTCTAATCCTTTGCAAGAATCTATTGAACTAAGGATTGAGTGTGTGTGTGTGTGTGTGTGCAACATACGTTCTCTCTTGGTAAACACAAGGCCATAGTAATGTTCTTCAGCTTCAGAGAGCCAGGCCGGACTGTCAGGTAATGCAAGATCTCTAAAAACCCAGAATGCTTGGAGAGAGACACACACACACACAAGATTCTACTGAAGATTTGAGTCCAGACCTACGACGCTTTCGACGCCAATTGTCCTAACTTTCACTGCGAATCAACAAAGTTTTAGGAACTGACGTTCTTCTTCTTCTTCCCTTCTAAATTTTTGGGTTGTGCCAATTTGTCAAGCAATCTTCCTCGCAAGGTTATGCCAAGGTGGAAGTACGAGCGCTAAATTCTACACGTCTAAGTTAAGTTTTGATTTCCTTTTTCTAATGTTCACGATGCTACTTCCTAATGGACATCGATCTCAAGAATTCTATTAACACATTATGACGAGAGTTTGCTCTCTACTGGTGTTTTTAATGGTATCATTCTCTTGACTCAAGATGAGGACTCCAACATTATAGTTCGTATGATTTAAATGTTTATTATTTACCAGCTTACCAACTCTGAGCAATTTCTTTTTGTGGAATTAAACATCCGAGTATGATAATGAATTTATAAGTCTTCAGTTCCAGTCATTAAATGTACGTCTCCATTGTACTGGGACCAAGATGTACAACTCATGAACCACTTCACTGTGTATTACTAAGAATGCCCTCAGTTTAACACGTATATTTTGATGTAAAGATCGTGTCCTGTGAGCTGTGCGTTGCTCAGTCGTTTTACCAACAGAAATAGTGTCCGTAACGGCACGTATATTGGCCAATCAGAACGTCAGTCAATAGCGAGCATTTCCGATAACAAAGGTAATCTTACTGTATCGCTGTACCATTGTTTGAACCTTCGTTTCGGTTATTCAGAACCACAGTGAAGCTTCGAATCATCCCAATATATATATATATATATATATATATATATATATATATAGCGAGAGTATGTGGTCTTCCAATTATCTGTAACACATGAAGATCGTGTCGAAGATTTTGTTTTTGTTTGACGACCTAAATGATCCTAGTAGTTGTTAGACCTACAACTCAATGACCTCCAACCCACCAAAGGTCACAAGGGCCATACATGCAGTGATAACAAGGATGATCTTGGTATTAATCAACTTGAACATTTGAATTGGTCAGTTTGCAATTTTTTTTTTTCGATTAGTCGTTACAACACGAGGTAGTCGGCCTTCATAACCCTGGTTGTGGGTATATTATCTACAGATCGACCAACCTGACTGATTCTAAGTTCTCCACACGCCTCAGAACAAAGTCTATCCTCCTCCTCCCTCTCTTCCCTCTCACCGCTCACAGGCACCCACACAAACATTCCACACACACCCTCACAACACGTACATGTAGTGATGGTAATGATAGAGAGGACCAGGTGTGCCGCTCCCTCCTTCCCCCGTGGCTGTGTAGAAATGCTGGTGGTGAGGCAGACTTGTCACTCGGTCGGTACCTGTGCCAATGTTTGGTGTGTGTGTGTGTGTGTGTGTGTGTGTGTGTGAAGAGAGAGATGATGATCTGTGATAAGCCACAGCTGCTGTTCTCAGCAACATGAGCTTCTAATTTGAGTTGAGGGACGCGGGTGTGGCTAATAGTTCCTCGTCTTGAAGATAATGTCCTTTTTTTTAATCTTATTCATCTTCTTTGGGTTGGGTTTATCAGTAGCTGTAGTAAGTACTGCTGGTGGAGTGAGTGTGGGTGGCCCCAGTGTGGGTGGTGGTGGTTGTAGATGTTCCAGCTGTTGGAGATACTGTTGTTGGTGTTGGCGATACTCTAGTGTTGGTGTTGCTAGTGTTACTTGTGCTGACGAGGAGGAGGATGCTGGTGTTCCAAGTGTTACTTGCTGGTGTTCCAAGTGTTACTTGCTGGTGTTCCTGACGATGGTACTGCAGACGCTGGTGCTACTGCTACTGGAGGCGTGAGGTGCCACCCCGACCACTCGGCTGTTGGTGTCTGTACGTGGCATCGCGTGGGTTGAGCTTTTTTTTCTTTTTCTCTGGAATAAACCGGTTTACATTTGGGGGGGAGGAGGAGGAGGGGGTAGTTGCTGGTGAAGAGGAAAAGAAAACGGAAAGGGTCGTATCCTTTTTTTAAAGTAAAGTTCTCTTTATTTTTATGTCACGTCAAGGGGTTGTAACCACGTATGGCTAGAAATATCGTTAATAGCTTTGAAGAATTTTTTTTTTTTTGTTGAGAGAGATGTTGGTAGTTTCTGTCAGGGTTTTAGGCGGAAAAAATACTTGTTTTCACATGGGTCTCTAACTCTACCCGGACTGAAAATAGGGGAGTTTTGACTGTGTTTACAGAATTTCTAGGAGGGAGAAAATGTATAAGCTTTGATGCGATGCAGCTTCGACCCATCTCCGTGGTGCAGGAAATACTTTGCTGGTAAAACCTGACGCTTATCTCTTTGACGCTTATCTACTTTGTTGCCCTAGGGAAGAAAAATCTATCAAGACGAACTATATATCGATCTTGAGATATCTTAACGTCCAGCAATACGACCTTGTTCTCAGCAGATATCATGATTGTGCTTGTTTTGTTCTATGTGAAAATTGAAGCGAATTTCAACGAGGTCAGTGTCCTCAGTGAGGCTAGGGTATCCTCAGTGAGGCTAGGGTATCCTCAGTGAGGCTAGGGTATCCTCAGTGAGGCTAGGGTATCCTCAGTGAGGCTAGGGTATCCTCAGTGAGGCTAGGATATCCTCAGTGAGGCTAGGATATCCTCAGTGAGGCTAGGATATCCTCAGTGAGGCTAGGATGTCCCCAGCCAGGCTAGGATGTCCCCAGCCAGGCCAGCTTGTCCTCAGCGAGACTTAAGTGTCTTGAGCGAGACCGGGGCGTGTTTAATGAGGCCAAGGTGTCCTTAATGTGTGGTTACAGGTGTCCAACCTTCATTATAGTGTGTCAGCTCCCTCAGCTATGATCCTGGATAATCAAGTAAAGTTAATTAAACGCCACACAATCGGGAGACATTCGTGAAGACATTTGTGATTCAGGATTTGTTCCTTATTCTGAAATACAGCTGTTGGTCGACATCGTGTTGAGACGTTGCTGTGAAAAATGTTGTTCCCGTCCATTGTACGTATGAATACGGCATCTCGCTGTTATCTATAAGTATCTTTAGTGAGATTTTGACATGGGGCATGAGCAGTGCCACGGTATACGAGACTTGTAAAGTCCACACAAGATAAAGAAAAGTGAGAGGCGTGTCAAGAAGGGCCGATAACTTTGGTACAATTATTCGTTAACCATCCATCTTATTTTTAGAATTTTCCGAAAAAGAAAATGAAAAGTTTTCCACGGAAAGTTTACGAGTGAATCTGCCATAAAATGCTCTGAAATGACTGTCCATTAGCCAATTTCACTTTACCGACTCACGCCCGTCTTTCCTCTGGAGGGAAAGCCACGGTAAAAAGTGTAGCGTTGGAAATGTCCTTTCTCTAGAGCCAGAACGGAAGGAGCAACAGAACCTGGTCTGTGTGTCATGTGATTATTCTTAATCATTTCTTCAGAAGTTTGAGGCAGGCGAGGCTACTGGTACAAGCGAAAAGATTAATATATATATATATATATATATATAACCAGGGCATATGAAGCAGCCGGGGGGGTAAAACCATTAAAAGGTCTTCGGCTCCTGGTTGTGGAAAGGAGGCCGTGATTTCGGTGCATTACACACGAAAGTTAGAGAACTGATGTGAGGGAATGAGACCTTTTCCTTCGTCGCTGTTCCTGATGGAACCTTACTAACTCGGGAAAACGACGAACTAGGAAGAAAAGTTTGACACACACATGCGTACTCCGGACAGTACCTCTGGCAAAGACGATCCAGACACAACACATCGAGAAATGCATTTTGCAAGAAGGGTTGCTGGCTTGAGTCCGCTGGTCCCTCGATCAATACACCTCGGAAAAACATTCACTTTAGGGATGGTGATGACCACAGAGAGCTATTGATCGAAGTACCACCAATACTGCCGGCAGCAAGATGACAAGAGCAGTCTGGAATCCTGGAAGGCTTGTCTGTCAGGTATCGTTTCCAGCACAGTACTCCAGTAATGTGGAAGAGTGCTGACCATATATTCCAGGTGCTGTAACATGTACCTCACACGGGGGGGGGGGGGGATGTATTATCAACCATAACCCACTTGTTCTCTCTGTGTCTCCCCTTCCCTTTTCCAGTCCTCTAAAACGAGTGACTACGACACTATGAGCCTCATCACGCAAAGCTCTCTTCTCTTCACCGGCGACGTCACGGATCCATCTACCACAATCCAGAGTCACCCCATTCACTACCGCCTGTCAACAGTATCTTCAAGATACCGGGAATCTATGACTGCGCTTGTGGCTCATCGACTGGAATGAGCCTCCCCTTGCAGGAAACGATGACCCGTATTGATCCTGAGGTAACCAAGTTCAGCAGCTCGACCAGACATAGTCGAAGAATTCCCTCAGTGCCCCCCTCGGACATTCTCCCCAATGTCTTAACGTTCTCGGCGACTTCTTTGAGGTCGAGTATCAAGGAAAGAATTCTGTAGGGTCAAAAACTCGCCTGATATCGTTATCATCAACGTAAGTTTGCCACACGTGGGAGATAACTTTGTTTTTCTCCCCAGTGACAAAGAGAGCGTGATCCTGCCCTGCATGGGTGGCTGGGAGAGAGAGAGAGAGAGAGAGAGAGAGAGAGAGAGAGAGAGAGAGAGAGAGAGAGAGAGAGAGAGAGAGAGAGACCGCAGCAACTAGCCATCCTTGAAGGAAAAAAAAAGAAAGTTCATTTTCTCGACAATTTCCAGTGGACAAAGAGGGTTCTGTTCCTTTTCGTCTATTTTTCCTGAAGAAATGAGGAGAGGATAGTAAGGGCTTTGGATAAACACACCCTCAGGGAAGCCTCGCTTATCCAGCTGTATTAAAGGTTTCTGGGTGAAATTTGTGTCGCATTTATATAAAGGTTATCTGCTGTATCGCTACAATACAAGTTGTATATATATTGTTCGTATAACTGAGTTCCAGCATCGTGTGGATTTAATCCTTTAACATTCTTTTGCGATTAATGTCACAGGTTAAGCGCCAATGTGTGTGTGTGTGTGTGTGTGTACACTTGAGGAGAAACTTGGCAGCTAATGTTAACTTTGGGTTAATAGGTTTACCTTAAGTATAATAGATTTTGATTCTGATATCATTTAAAAGATATGAAAAGGATAGATTGGAAGATATTTGAACAATAACAGAATGAATGAAAAAAATGAAATTCCTTCGTAGAATATATATATATATATATATATATATATATATATAATAAATATATATATATATATATATATATATATATATATATAATAAATATATATATATATATAATAAATATATATATATATATAATAAATATATATATATATATAATATATATATATATATATATAATATATATATATATATATATATATATAATATATATATATATATATATATATATATATATATATATATATATATATATATAAAACTACAGTGAAACGGAAAATAAGATGTGTCAAGCGCTTTCGTATAATTACATCGTCAGGACTGACAACGGGTGAAGAAAACGAGAATGCAATATACCCGCACTGGGCTAGGCAAACAAATGAATTAAGTAACAGGTGAAGGGATTAGGACACTGGTCACCCTCGACGACCTCGCCTCTCTCAAGTTACAAACTCGGGTTAACTTCTGTTCTGGGAATATATGTATACATCCCCACACTTAAGAAATAAAAGAAGGCTTCAGGAAGCTCTATAGTCTGGTCCAAACCCTCCTCAGGAGACTGACATGGAATTGGATACAGGAGAAGTTTAGTGGCATCAGAGGAGGGTCAGCAATAGGAGATAAGGTGTGTACCTGAGATAATCCTCTTAGTTAGCGGCCCAGGTTATGGGGGTGTGGTGTTTAATGCCCTTGGGAGGGGTTTGAAGCTATAACTCTGCCTATACAGAAGTGAGGCAGTTCGCTCGTCTATACTGTGGGCGCTCATGACAAAAGATATATATAGCTAAATCTAATGCTTCACACCGCTCGAGTACCCAGTCCTATTACCTATTTTCCTTCACATTGTAAAGATACCAACTGCAAAATATTCTGTGTAATTTCTAATTTCTCTTCAAAAATATGATTTACCACCAGAAATTCAATCTCGGAAGTGGTAGTGCCTCTCAATAGCGATATCAAATCTTTCCATGGAATATTTTCAATCGAATATTCTGCCTCAAATCACATCACAGAACATACACAATGATAAAGATATATATGAACGGCATATCTTCCCTCTGGGATGATGGGTGGGGCTCGTTTGTACATTTTTCTCATAGAAAATCAAGCTATAAACTTAGTCCTGGCGTTTTTATCTTAAGGAAGAATGGGACATAAGAGGAAATTACCATTTTCAGACGTGGTGGTCGTGGGCGGAGAGAGAGGCAAACGGTCACAGTATAGACGAAATTTATTCACTCGGGAAATTGTCTTCATCATTTCTTCAACGTCGTCCAGAACATAGGTACTGCGAGACTCGGGTCACCACATACAAAAACAAGCTTCATGTCTAAGTATAGACTTACGTCTTATTAATTCATTGTCTGTTGATGTTCAAAGGCAGATATTTTGCACTCCATGTTTCCATTAGTATAATCAACGAATACTGAATGTATAATTAAATGCAAAAGCGCCCCCCCCCCCCCACACACACACACAAGCCCTTCCATCCTAGATTATCATTAGTCACTGGGCATGCCTGCAACAATACCCTTGACAAAAACACATCAACGTTGTTATTAATTTCTACGTCCCTTAACAAACGGGGACTGATGTCGACAGGTGAAATTTACACCATCCTCAAGGCCACCAAAACTGGAAATAGATCTTGGCATATCCAGAGGCAAAATACCTTGTGGATTTGTTTTCAAAACAACTGAGGTAATAATACTCCAGAATGTGCATCACCGTTCTGACATACCAGCACGCGGAATCACCTCGGGTAATTTTGGAAAATAGGTTTCGTGTTTGCAGAGCCAGTGCGCTCTTCGGGAAGCGCTATGGAAGACCTTCCTATCAGAGAGAGAGGGTTGTGGTGGCATGATCGCCCAAGACTCAACAGTCGCCAGTTTCTGAATGTAATGTGTGGAGGAGAGAGCCGCCAGAGACACTGAAATCTAACCAGCTTCCTTTTATTGCTATGCTCACAAAATAATTGCAATGAAAGACGAAGGAGATAAGTAAGACTGCCATGGACCGAGTCCTTATCCTAGATATAAGGGTTGCAGTTTGAATCCTTTTGTATATCTTTGTATCTTCGAACTCGTGTTACCAAAAACAAGGTTGCGAACTTCGAACTCGTGTTGCGAAGGTTCCTGACTTCGAACTCGCCTGTCCAAACAATCACTTAGACAACATAACTCTTAAGGTGTATTTCCCGGCTGCCATCTAAACTGAGGCCAGCTTGACCCAGTGTAAGCTGATCCCTTCTCCCAGCCGTTATAACTCTTCACTGAAGCAAAGCTAAGCTCACAAAGTCAGCTTATCTAACAGTCAACAGTCAGCGTATGTGGTCATTTCAGCTTCGTTACCATCTTAGTTATGTGTGAGAGTTTTCTCTGCTATTGTTTTTTGTAGTATAACTTGTGGAGTATAATTTCTGTAGTATGACTTTTGCAACGTAGCTTCTGTAATATGAATTCTGTAGCATAATGTAATCAGTGTAGATTTTGTGGTGTAACTTTGATAAGGTAACTTTTCAGCATAATCTATGCAGCATAATTTGCGATTAAACTACCATGATATAACTTTCGTATAGCCTTTGAGGTAAAATTTTTACTGTATAGCCTTTTCGAACATAACTACTGCTGTGTAGCCAATAAACCATAACTTCTGTTCTATATCTCCAATGACATATAACCTCTACAGCATAACATCTGTAGAATAACAATGATATATACTGGAAGTCTTTCTTCAAGTGTGACATGTCCATTCAAGGAATACTGAACACTTTCCACCACTTCATTTTCTGATCTATTGCTCAAAGCTACACACACACATAATCCTTGAGAGTAGCCATCACTTTCCCTGGCATCTTTTCATTCAGAAACACGTAATCGTGAAAGACGCCACACTAGATTACGTACTTAGGGTAATTATCACACGTATTCCAGAATCATATTTTGCAGATTACGTCCACATAGGTAGCAGTTTGTACCCATACATCTCGAATGCTTTTTTTTTTAGTTCTAGAGAAGAAATCTTTCTTTCTCTCAAGACGTTCGCTCAAAACACCCCGGAGCAAACACTCCACTCCGTTTGGCTGATGATATAACAGACGAAGATATTTCAAGGTTATAATACCCTCTCCTTTTAGCATCTCGCGTCATGGCCAGCAGCGACTTAACCCCAGAATTAATCTGAAGAGAATTTTTAAAATCTATTCCCTCCTTTCATTCAATTTCCCTCACCAGTTCTCTTACGTCTTGGCTCTCCTTGTTCTCTAATGGGTGTAACTGCCTCTTTCTCATCCTTAATAGATAATACGTTTTCGAAGGAACTTCTCCCATTCTCCTCTGTAATCATGACCATCCGGCAATACTTTTCCATATTATCATTAATTGATTTTCCACTCACCTGGCATCACAAACACCAGCCTGGGGTTCAGGTAAAGAGCATCGCTTCATGCCTAATGTACGTGACAGCAGCCTTATCTTCAAAACACACACACATACACACATCTCCCCAGCGCTCTGGAAGCCAGCCACGTCCAGCGGGCTTAACTCCATGAGAGCGACGTTTCGACCTTTAAGCACGGCGGTGCGATCCTTGAACACGACGGTACCGCCCTTGAGTATGACATCTTGGCCTTTAACCTGACCCTTAAGTGTCAAAAGACCACATGATCATACTTGAAGGTCGTACTGCCAAGCTTAAAGGTCGTATCCCATGTGCCTAAGGGTTATACTGTTGTGCTCAAGGGTCGTACCAGCGTATTTTAGGGACATACTATCGTGCAGAGAGGTCGTCGTGTACACAGGCTTTGACCAAGCGCCGTAATTTCGCATCCCTCACACTGGCAAAAAGTAACATATAAAAAAAAAAGAATGTGTGTGTATTATCATAGCTTGAGTGAGGGTAGAGTGAGTTTTATTTCCCAGTAAAGTGGTCGAAATGAAAACGATTTTTTTCTTTTTTTGCGGGGGTCGGGTTAACTGGACGCTGAATACCTTTCAGCAGCTGAACTATGCGATGCGTCGTATAAATGAATGTGAAATTAGTATCTGCCCATTGGACAGCCACGTCCTCAGTGACGTTTGTCATTGTGCCCGACTGTGAACGCTGGGAAAAAAACAAACAAACGATAAAACGTTGTATAATCCCGCTTTACACCACGGCATGAATGCCATCTAACAACGGACCTGTCCCTTTCACAAACGAAGCCCCCCCGCCCAGTCTACAACAAACGATGATTCGTTCACTGAAAGTGAAGCCAATCTCTTACCCTCACCACCCTTGACCTATTCTGTATCGCCGGTGTTAACATTATTAGTTTGCCAGACTCTAGGCAAGGTAGGGGAATGCCTCCTCGCTTTTTATGGTCGTATATCTAGGGGTGAACATCCAAGCCTTGCAGTCCTGATATCGCCCTTGTTAAACACCTAAACTCCCCTCCTTGCATCCATGCCTTGTTCTAGTTCATCCCAAAGGAGCAAGACCATAAGAGCCCTTATGTCTATTGAATTATTTAGGTTTCATCTACTATCTTTGAAGTGTCCTAAGTTCTTCTCTCTCACTTTTCTCAAACACATAGAATCCCATCCTCTTCTTTCAGAACACTGATATGGCTCTCGCAGTGCAATTGATGTTCTCTTCTTTGCGACCCTACCTCTGATCCTCTTACCTTAAGAGTCTTGAGTCTTTTCTCTTTGTCCTTGATATCTTCAAAGCATGTGACAAGAAAGTGATCCGAAGTCTTTCTTACTCGCTAAACTTCTCTCCTTTGTTTTCACCACTACTCTCTCTCTCTCGTGCATAGCTTCCTCTTCTGGTTATTATTCCCCTGCACAGTGCCTTCTGAGACTTGCACAAGAGTATATTCTTCCTGCCCTACGTGGCATATCCTTTTTTTAAGCTTTACTTCCTACCGATGTTGTGCCAGAGTGAGGGGTGGGTAGGAACCTCAAATGATTCGATATTCAAAGCTTCATTCCCTCCAGAACCCAGTTCACTGACGCTATTCCTCGTAATACTATGAAGTAGTATGACTGTAGGGTCGGTTAGAACTCCTCTCTTCAGCCCCCAGAGCCAAATTGTAGAGAAAGCCCCTTAAAGTCGTTTTCTGTTCAGGTGACCTGGAAGTCTAAAAGCACAAATGTGAAAATGGTCGAAAGTATCATGGGGAAACGGCGTGAACAGTACTTCACATCTTCGATAACACCGCTCGCGATTTTATTTCTGCTCGTTGTAAGTAAGTGTTTGCACGTGACTGATCTTTTAAGTGCATTCATGTACTCGAAATCAAGGACCAATGTACAACCGGCCGAAAAAAAAAGATGGTCAAAGAGAATGAAAAAAAAAAACTCATCCTTTGGTATCACTTTTCAAAACTCCTTATTTCGATATTGTCTATGTATATGTCATTACTTGCGTCGTTCAAACACCCGTATGTATGAATAAATTTAACTCGATTATACAGTTTGTAGCATTTGTCTCAATTTTTTGAGCTACATTACGTGACCATTAGATGAATGGATGATGTGTGTGTTTATTTCCCATTTTGAGCACCTGTGTGAGTCGCAAAGATGAATGGACGACGCAGAGCAATGTGAACTAGTTTATATTCTCTCGTCTGCATTTCACACTTCCCTATCCCATCTAAGCCATCAACGTCTACCGGATGAATAATGATTTTGATGGAACTTGCAATAAAATTCCTTCTGAATGTCGTTAGATATGTAGAAGAGTTGCATATTTCTTAATAAAAGTTCATCTATGACACAAACTTTGTTGATCAGGAACACATGGACTCGAGCATTGGGATTACGAAATTACATGCGTGTGAATGACCTCAGTAATGGCGGGAGGAGGTGGGAAGCTTTTGAGAAGAGGTTAGGAGAGAGACTTTTCAGTTCTTACTCCCAATAAGACTTTTTCTTCTATGTTACGATAGTAGTTGAAGGTTTGCAAAGTCTAGTTAGTAGAAGAGAAAGGTGAATGAGACGAAAAGTAGGTTTGAAAATATCTAAACAAGAGGGGAATCGTCAGAGATTGCTGGTGAACTTCATTTCTAGCTGTGGCAAACCGTGTGGCATTTAGGTGTGGTGGTGGTGGTCATGATTGCCGTGGCTGTGGTAGAGTGTAGCTGATTGCCGTGGCTGTGGTAGAGTGTAGCTGATTGCCGTGGCTGTGGTAGAGTGTAGCTGATTGCCGTGGCTGTGGTAGAGTGTAGCTGATTGCCGTGGCTGTGGTAGAGTGTAGCTGATTGCCGTGGCTGTGGTAGAGTGTAGCTGATTGCCGTGGCTGTGGTAGAGTGTAGCTGATTGCCGTGGCTGTGTTAGAGTGTAGCTGATTGCCGTGGCTGTGGTAACTCGAGTGTAGCTGATTGCCGTGGCTGTGGTAGAGTGTAGCTGATTGCCGTGGCTGTGGTAGAGTGTAGCTGATTGCCGTGGCTGTGTTAGAGTGCCAGCTGATTTGAGGTGTGGCAGCGGGTATAGCTCCCTGGTGACTGGCGAATCTTCAGAACTCTCAGCCTCGCAGATTTCGCACTGAATCCCGAGCCTTCACGCGCACACGTAGTGAATTGCATTATTCAAGCATCCAAGACCCATTCACTTATATTAGCAATAAAGCTCTGATTAATGTAATTTAATTAAAGGTAATTTTTTGAGGGCAGACAACATTATGATGCAATTATTTTGAAAGCATTGCTGTAAGTTTTAATTCGGTATGTAATATATTAACTAAATTGTTCGACTGTGGAAATGAACAAAGTAAATACACCCGACGGATTCCAACTGGACTTTGTTTTGCCCCGAGCGAGAGAAGTGAGGCAGGTAAGGTTGAGGAACAATGTGGGATCATATGTTGAAATATAGCATGTAGGATTACCGTTCATTCCACTGCTTCAGACACGTAGTGGGCAAAGTGTGTATGATGTTCCTTTATGATATCTTGTCGTTGGACGTCGCTCACCTTGCGCCTCATTGCTGTGGTGGGAAGGAAACATTGAATTAAACATAATCATCAATATTATTATTATCTTATTAATGATAATAGTATTTGATAATAATAATTGATAATAATGATAATGATAATGAATAATAATAATCATTATTTCCTGTGCCGTCACGTAACTTCACATCTGAATGTCTATCTTGCTGAGCGCTTCAGTACCTTACTGTAAGTACGTAAACTGGAAGTACGTACGTAAACTCGACCGATATTTCACACCTGACAAGTGGACTTTCGCCCGCTAAAGAAATCATTTAACTACCCTTTTCCCATTTTCTCCTTTCCTCATAACGTCGAGTCTCATCGAGGATGTTCATCTGTGCCTGATATCTTCAACATTAGTAAATAAAATGGTTATTTCGAACCAGCCTCGTTCGGATCAGTGAAGCACGTCTCGCAAAAGTTCTTTGAACCCTTACACTCGTAGCTGATCCTTCAGCTGTACTACTGAACTCCCATCAAAGAGTGCAGTTGCCTTCACACGACTCCTTGAATGTGTGGAAGTGTTGCGGGTCATTGAAAGGCGAGATAAGATATCCGAAGCGTCTGGCAAGGTATCGACCGGTGAGGTAGCGAGAGAAGCAGTGTGTCGAGCATGATCCGGGGGCAGCTATGAGTCTTTATCATGCGACTTCTACGAGAACCAGTGGCTGTGTGTGTGTCTCGTATACTCTCCGTGCTTTACGTAGGTCCTAGTGTTGGCGATGAGGTTCTTGAGCGAGGGTGACCAAGATCTGGGGACATTAATACACCTCCCAATGAGACTTAAAGTCGGAGTGTTTGAGTATTGATTAAATATTACTTTTAACCCGATTGAAACTGACATTAATACATCTGGCGAAGTCAAATATATATATATATATATATATATATATATATATATATATATATATATATATATATTATGTAGCTGAACCTTGTTTAGTGATAGTTACATAGATACAGGGACCACACAGACCCCAATGGTCTGATCGAAGGTGGTCCGGTATTCAACGCTACTGAGATAGATAGAGAGAGAGAGAGTCTTTGCCCCCTGCTGAAACTGTGTGCGATCATGGCCCCTGACACGGTCTGGCCTATTGACAACACACGACTATTTTTCAGGAATAGAATCCAATCAATCACTGAATTGCAATTTTGTTCAGTCGCACACGACGTGAACAAAACAATGTCAACATTTAATAAACACTTGGGGTTAAACGAAAAAAAAAAAAGCCAAAAAGGGTTGGCAAAGGCTTAACGTTTGCAGGTAAATGATTACTGACAGTAGTTTGATGAATACCATTCTGTTGAGGCGTATACATTACTGCTCATCATTATATTCCCGTTGATGACTCGTATTATCACAATGATGACCTCCACAACCCCCCCCCCCTCGGTCATAGCAATGCACTAATAGTGTAGGAGAGGCGTTTAATCATTTTTATTCATCCTATGAATGTCAGGATTGAAAGGGGCCTTTTTTTTTGGGGGGGGAGGGAGGGAGGGAGGTGGTTGGCAGTGAGCCTCGGTTAATTAGTGTGGGAATATTTGACTATCACACAACGTGCAGTGCTGACTTGGATTATTGTCTCTACGGGAGACAGAAATGAGAGCGGGGCAAACACGACGATTTGAAAAAAGCAATGTATAATCATAGAAAGTTGTTTATGTTGGGATGGTGGATAAGGAGACAGGAGGAATTCTGATCTGAGAGTTGATGTACCTTACGATGGTCTGGGGTTGTGTCGTGAGAGAAAAGGGTTATTTCTTACGATTAAACCTTTGGGCTGAGAAAGATTGTGACCTGAGAGAGAGAGAGAGAGAGAGAGAGAGAGAGAGAGAGAGAGAGAGAGAGAGAGAGAGAGAGAGAGAGAGAGAATATTCCTTGATAAAAACTGTGGTCTGAGAAAGGACTTCACGAGGAAGTCTGGAAGTTAAGGAAAGTTGACCTATCCAGAGAGAGGCACTTAGCAGACGGGAGTATATACGCTTTATGATGAGCAACTTTCGAACGGGAAGGCAATCTGGGTGTTTATAGACCAGAGCTGAGTCATATGATAAGGTGGAGCAGAGATTGGCAGTAGAGTCGTACCTGAGGGGGTAAACGAGTTGTACAGGAGGAGAGAGAGGAGGTCGTTGCTATGTGGATAATGAGCCGTGATGAGGGGTAGTTAATGCAGGGAGGTTATGGGTCGTAGATGGAAATGAAAAGAGGATGTTCATGTTGTAGCCAGAGGGGACTATTCGTCATTCATTTCACCTGGGACGAGGATTGGTTTTTTACAGGACGAGACGGGGGGGGTCGTTAATAGCTCGAAGAGGGTCGTTGTTGGGGCGAGAAAGGTCGTTAATGGGGTGAGGAGAAGCGTGAACAGGGCGATGAGGCTCCCAAGGAATGTAAATATGGCTATGCATGGGGAGGAAATATTTCTGAAACGAGTTTAAATATGACTAAAATGTGAGAGATGGGGAGGAATTTCTCGTTTTATACCTCTGCTCATTCCGTGGAAACATGGTTGCACTGGAGCGATGACAGACCTCGAATACAAAAGGCCCACGTTTGAAGTTCTAACCCGGGGAATTAACCGTGACCATCTCGATCCATGCGTCCATGCACATCCATCAGTGTGCATATCAGTCAAAAGATAAGAACCAAATGCGTAAACTCTTTGATGTTTTAACAAAAGGAGAGGAGCTCGTCTTGATATGAGCACCAATATATATATATATATATATCTATGTATACATCAATAGCCGTCGATAAGATTGGAAATAAACCTGCATGAATATTACGATATACAATAAATCATGCAATATATCTCGGTACAATCCATGAGCACGACGGTACAATCCCTTAATACGAAGGTACAATAGTTGAGCACGACGGTACGACCCTTACGTACGAGTGGACGACCCTTGAGCACAAAACGGTACAACCCTCGTGCACGTGATGGCGTGACCTCTGACCTGACCCTTACCAGCATCTTATATCTCACCTTTTACCATCACCACCAGTACCAGGGACGAGTACACCAAGCACCAGTACCTGGAACCATACCTCCAACATATTACCACTTCTAAAGCACTATCTCCAACACCACCACCACCAATTCCAGGTACTGTATGCTCCACCACTATCGCCATCACCAGACAGCATCTCCAACACTCGTGTAGTCCCCTCTCAAGCGTATTCCATCTGCAATGTATTCCCCTCTTCAGTGTATTCCCCTCTTCAGAGTATTCCCCTTTCCAGTGTATTCCCCTCGCTGGTGTATTCCCGTCCCCAGAGTATTCTCCTCTCTAGTGTAATCCCATTCCCAGAATATTCTCTCTAGTGTATTCCCATTTCAGAATATTCTCCTCTCTAGTTTATTCCCATTCCCAGAATATTCTCCTCTCTAGTGTATTCCCATTCCCAGAATATTCTCCTCTCTAGTGTATTTCCGTCCCCAGTGTGTTCCCCTGCCCCGTATATTCCCCCTGCCTCTACGTAACATTTCATATCAAAGAACTGTGAGTTTATGGCTTTGCTGATGCACAGAACAGACCCCCTCCGGCAGGGCGACGAGGCTACTTCATTACCAGGGCTGTGATTGTGCCTTTGCGAGGTCCCCGTGACCAATGCTCTCTCTCTCTCTCTCTCTCTCTCTCTCTCACACACACACCACGAAAATGTAGATGGAAAAGCGATGAACGAACGGATTCTTAATTGCAAGGTGGCGGAATAGTCCCCAGACCAAAGCAAGCGCAAAAAAGCTGTGTTGTTCCAAAAGAAGATAGTCAGCGGACGACCGTCAGTCAGACAGAAAACAAATGCAAAGCGGTGGACACTGAGGGACAGAAAAGGAGCGAATGAACACGAGAAGAACACGGAGGAGTAAGGAGCAAATACAAAGGAAGACAAAGGAAAACTAGACCTTCCCGAGAGCACGTCGTGTTGAGGTAGTTTACATCGCCTTCCTGTCTCGGTAAACGCTATAGATGTCAACTGGTGCCGCAGGAGTGCCTCGGGTCGATAAAGAGTGAAGCCTCATTATCTCTGTCCGCTGGCCAGTTGTCCTCGCTTCACTGGTCGCTCGTGAGATTCTCAAGTGATCACAGAGATCGTGGCCTGATATAAAAAAGATGTTCTTTAGTGGTTTGTCATACTTACAGGTTGTCATCCAATTGACCCGGGTTCGATCCCAAGATTCATAATGGAGAGATGGTTGACATCGATCTCGTGTGTTGATACTTTATGTATTTTGTGTGGCGCGGTGGCGACGATAATGGATGAAGGCAGCAAGTATGAATATGTAAATGTGTATATATCAGTATATGTCTGTGTATGTATATGTACGTTGAAGTGTATAGGTATGTATATGT
Organism: Panulirus ornatus; assembly: GCF_036320965.1. NCBI lineage: Eukaryota > Metazoa > Arthropoda > Malacostraca > Decapoda > Palinuridae > Panulirus > Panulirus ornatus. The sequence goes on from NC_092229.1 coordinate 4,351,426, forward strand.
GCTTGTGTGGGCGTTTATGTATATACATGTTTATGTGGGTGGGTTGGGCCATTCTTTTTTCTGTTTCCCTGCGCTACCTCGCTAAGGCGGGAGACTGCGATTAAGTATAATGAATGAATATATACGTGTGTGTGTGTGTGTGTGTGTGTGTGATAAAGTCTTGCTTCACAGTGTCTTTTACACATGCCAGCCTTCTAGAAGTGCCACACAAGTCATGACTCTCGCCCCCTCACACACGACCCACTACCCACGTGTACACACAGTACAAACACAGCCATATTATGAAAGCCCTAACAGGGACCTTCTCCCCGGCGTGATTGGTGCACCGCTACATGAACAAATGAGCCAATTAATGGTTCATATGAAAATTATATGCTTAATTAAATTCTTTTTTGGAGGGGAAACAAAAAAAAAAAAAATGCTGCTGGCTGTGTGAGTATTTATGATTTAAAACTCGGTAATTGTTCATCAGATAATAGTTTCATTAGTTGAAAATTGATAGAATAATGATCATATATATATATATATATATATATATATATATATATATATATATATATATATATATATATATATATCTCGAACACCCACAGGAGGAAAGACGTTTAGCAAGGTCCTTCGTATATTACACCTTCAGACAAGTTACTGTAACACAGATGACCACAGGTGTGGCTCACTCCTACTTACCCTTGTCATTCGAACCAGAAGGAGAGTCACGTTCGGTTCGCACCGTTTCTTTTTTCTTTTGCACTTGGCAGGAGAGTGGAGACGTGACCTGTCACCCTTTCACACGAGCGCCACATCACTGCAGGATAAAAAAGAGGATCCATAACCACTTAGATTTTGCTCTGTGACTATACAGGAGGAGAGAGGTGCATTACATCCTCATTCAGCTGTGGATAGGTACGTTATACTATCATATATCACCATATAGCAGGGAAGAATTGCGCTACACCCCTATATAGCAGGAATGAAGTCCACTCTATCACTATATGGCAGGGGATTTGTGCACTTAGCATGTAGCAGGGAAGAAGTGTACTATATGAACATACAGGGAACATGTGCAGTATATCATCATATAGGAGAGAATATACGTATTATCACATAACGGTAGAAAAATGCACTACATCCAAATACAGTTCTGTATCGTCATGCAGCATAAGCTACACTTAAAAGTGATATTCTTTAACTGGAATGATGTAAAAGAAAAAATAATAGAGAACTCGCCAGAATGATATCAAGGCTAAGCTCCTTGAGAATATAGCTGACTGAGAGCAAAGATTAACACTCGACAACATAACCAATTCAGCTCAAAGTTACATGGCATAGAATGAAAGCTAAAATGTTGAGAACAGAGTTGCCTGACGTCAAGGTTAAGGGACTGAGAATACAGCTGAATGAGATCAAGGCTAAATGGGGGGGGGGGGGGGGGAGAACATAGCTGACTGAGAGAAGAGCTATGTGTCTGATGATTGGTTAAGATTAAGGCTTAAATTTTTGAGAATTAGCAGAGTGTCAACACTAAATGTTGGAGAATTAGCTGACCGAGGAGGTGTGGGTGTGAGGGTAGGGGGGGGAATGGTCAAGTATAGATAAAACAGCTCAAGCTATATGTTTGAGCATACCGTATAGCTGAATGACATTAAGGCTAAATGTCTGAGAGAGTTCGGTGAGTGCAATGACAGCGAGGTGGTTCAGCATACGATAGACTCCTGAGACTAAGGAACTGAAACCACAGGTCCTCAGGGGAACTCTGGGATGGGAACTCACCCCTGGGAAGGAGTGGTTATCACAAGCAACAAAGGATTATGGAACTCACACGGGAAAAAAAAATTCATCCCACTCAAAATGTTTGTACAGGTCTTCTTTAAATCATTCGGGACTCAGAGACTGGGTGGAAAAAAAAAGGAAATTGTATAATGTTTCCAGCTGAACTTTGTATTCGGACGAGAGTTTTGCATACCCAGAATCGCTCACTTCACTATATTTTCTATATTGTTGTTTTGGGTAAATTGAAAAATATCCAATAAAAATATAAAAGACGTATGTGTGTATATATATATATATATATATATATATATATATATATATATATATGGGAAATGATCATTTGGCTCTTTCATCTATTCCTTCATTTCGAGAGTAATACAAGAGGGGAGGATTTCCAATCCCCTGCATTCGCCCCAATTAGTCGCCGCCTACGACACGCAGAACATACGTGGGCAGAGTTTTTTTCTCCCCATCCCAAGGATATATAACTCGGGCTCCTAACTTGCTACATTTCTGGGAAGTTTGCGTGATTACAAGTTAATCTCGGTGGCTGTGCACAAGAGAGACCTGGGAGGTCGTCCTTGAGGCTGGTGCTTGAGGCGTTAATTGAGTCAGGAAGTTCCCTCCTCCCTGCCTGGCTTACCTCGATCACCTGCCGGGGGAACAGCGGGTCAAGCTTTATCCTCGGTGTTATCCTGTGGCGGCCAGGTTAACCTTGGCGGTACTCGGAGGACGAGGAGGAGGAGCGAGTGAAAGGAGTGATTAAGAGTTAGAGAGAGAGAGAGAGAGAGAGAGAGAGAGAGAGAGAGAGAGAGAGAGAGAGAGAGATAGAGAGAGAGATAGAGAGAGAGAAATGGGGGGTGGGGGGATGCATTAGAAAAAAATATCTGCGACATGTACACTTCAACCCTCTCTTCCATTTTAACCTATCCCTTCTCCCGTCCCACCTCTTCTTCCTCTCCTCTCGCCACCCTTTGGAAAAAAGAGAGACAGGGAGAGACAGAGTGGTGGGTGCTACGAAAACGAGAGACCCTTTGCAATCATTTCACTACCTTCTTTAATGATATGGTACATCACCACTAAATATATTACCACTTCATATAATGTCACTTCATTACTCCCCTTGATAACCCAGGTGTTCCTACAGCCACCTCTTTCTTCCCAAGTATACATATACATGTATATCAAAATTTCGTAGTTTAAACTGCTCGCTGCGTTTGTCTAAAATGCTTCAACTTCTTTTTACGTTCGTAAATGTTTATCTTGCACGCAAAACACGTCACTCCGGCACAGATCCGTCAGGGTAATGGAGTTGCCTGACTCAACCAGCCAACGACCAACGTAAACAAATATTACATACACCGAATTTTTTCTTTAGTTTTCAACGATAAAAGTTTATAATCCCACCCCACCCTCCTCCATTTATAGACTTAACACCTCCCTTGGTCCATAATTAAGCTAGCCAATAGCCATTTACCCCACGACATTAATTATGTTTTGGGAGACAGCCTTTGTATCATTCCAGTACACTAATTTCCAGAGCCTAATTCAGCACTCCTTACCCTAATTATTTTTTCCCAGACACTTAATTACGGTATCTGTTCTTAATGGAATATCAATATCGGCGAAACTTGAAAGGGATCCACCGATCCTATCGTTGTTTAAGTAATTTAATCTAACTCTAACGTGAATCATTATTTTGTATTCTAATTCCTAACTGAAGCCTCTCAGATCCTCTTGACTTGGAGAGAGGGAAAAAGATCAAAGCTAAGCTTCCACCGAGTTGTCCCTCAAGCCTC